>NW_020664482.1:6390984-6425582 GCF_002925995.2 Terrapene triunguis | reverse complement strand
TTTGTCTCTCTGGGTTTCCACCCCCCCTCACTGGAAAAGCACCAGGTAAAAGATGGATTCCAGTCCAGGTGACATGATCACATGTCACTGCAAGACTTCATTACTCACTTGCCAGCACACACATATACAGGGAGACTCACAGGTAAACAGCCATCTGCAGACAATGGGAGTCATTAAGATTCCAAACCATCATTAATGGCCCACACTTTACATAATTACAATAGGCCCTCAGAGTTACATTTTATATTTCTAGTTTTAGATACAAGAGTGGTACATTTATACAAATCAGATGATCATACTTAGTAGATTATGCACTTTGTAATGATACCTTACAAGAGACCTTTTGCACGAAGCATATCCCAGTTGCATTATATTCACTTATTGTCAAATTTTTATAAAACCATATAGACTGCACAACGTCACAGTGTGGTATATTGAAAAATGGTGATCTATCACTTCAAACTCTATGGGGATTTTTCTGGTCCTGCTTGCAGGCAGGGGGCTCTTTAGGGAAGTATGCCATCAGTCAGGCAGCTGACAGTCTACAGTAAAGTGGAGTGAGTTGTAGCTCTCTGTTTTAAGGAGCAGCCTGCTTTTTCTCCCTCTGTTTTGAGTCATTGTGTGATATCGTTCTGCATTCTAAGAAATAAAGTAGAGTTATGCGGCAACCTTCCAGCAAGAGTCTTTTATGTTTTTGTCTAACTTCTCTGTGTTATGTTTCATGGCATTCATAGATTAAAATAATTTTCTCTGTTAACAGATGAGGCCCTAAGCAGGAAAGAAATACAGTGGAAGAAGCAAGAAAAAAATATTGCACCCCAAACATACACTCTAAGTAATTGAAAATATACAGATTTGTTGGTTTTCATCTCTAAGTATCAGTTTATTTTTAAATCCTTGTAGTGATTTTTTCCAGGGAAATTGAAATTAACAACTAAATTAATCTCTCTCTAATGGGAATGGTTCAAATTAACGTGTGCTCAGGCATTATACAAATATACAGCCTATTTGGGTGGTTGGTTCTGACAGTTGTAGAGGATTGCTTCTCATACTATCCACAAAAATCTGTCCTCACAGCAGAAAAGAACATAGAGCCATATTATATCATGAATTCTTCCACAACTCTCCCATTGACTTCAGTGGGATGCCCTCACATAAAAAAATGATGGGAAGATATGGTCTTTGGAATTCTACCCTAACTCCACATCTCCCATGAATTTGGTACCTGAGTCAAAGCACAGAATTTATTCCCTTTACTGTAGAGCATAAGCTAAGTCCTCAATCGGTGTAACTCCATTGACTGCACTGGTGCTATACTGATTTACACCAGCTGAGAATCTGATCCTATACTTCTTATTGATAGTACAGCTCCCAAGTTTCTTAAAGATGAAAATTATTGCCCAGTAATGTTTTGTACAAGACCCTTTCCACATGCAGATATAGAGGGGAATGTCCCAGACAACAGCATTACTTGATTTGGATAAGAGGAGATATGACAGAAGTAAGAAACATAGTGAAGACTAATCCAAGCCCACTTTTTCATGTCTTTCAGTACAAGTGCAAGGGGACACTTCATGGATGCAAAAGGCAACACATTCAGATACGTTATTTTAACACAATCTATATCCTGTAGAACTCGCGATTGCAGGGTAGTGTTGAACCAAAGGATCTGAGATTTAAAAAAATGAATTAGATACATATGGTTGGGGGGAAAAATCATCTGTGGTTACACTACCGGAGAAAGTTTCATGCCTTTTCAGGATATAATCCTGACCCCTATAGGGATCAGGATGAAAATTCCAACCCTCTCCTTCCTATTAGAGTACTGGCCATGTGCCATGAGTTTTCTTTACTTCCTCTTAAATATCCAGAATACGTTGCTGTAAGAGCCGGGACTAGAGGGTTTGTAGCACTAGTCTTATTATCTCCAGGACATGTTTTAATGTCATTGTGACAGAAGTGATGGGGATAACAAGGTGACTCACTGACTTGTACCTTCCTATCTATTTAATGGGATTTGGGGGAGGGATAGCTCAGTGGTTTGAGCATTGGCCTCCTAAACCCAGGGTTGTGAGTTCAATCCTTGAGGGGGCCACTTAGAGATCTGGGGCAAAATCAGTACTTGGTCCTGCTAGTGAAGGCAGGGGGCTGGACTGGATGACCTTTCAAGGTCCCCTTCCAGTTCTAAGAGATAGAATATCTCCATTAGATTTCTTCTGGCTGAGCTAAAGCTGTTCATTTAACGTGTTGGCCCGTGTTTCTGGAGCCAAAGGTTTGTACGGGTCTCTTCTCAGCACTGCAGGCATGCAGTTAGTGGATGACAGTGTCTGCATTTTTGGTTCTAGCTGCAGAAAGACTTAACTGATTTGTGACGTCAATGGGACTGAAGCCCATGCTCAAAGTGACACACATACTTAAGTGTAGAACTGGTTGAACGTTTTCTGACACTTTTTGGGGGATAAAAAACCACTTTTGGTGGAAACCCAAGCTGGCTCCCTGACTGCCTCACTTGCCTGCTGGCTGGCTGGCTCCCCCTGCTGGTGGGCAGGCACTGAAATGGATTGTGTTGCTGGAAATTCCATGCTGGCAATGTTTTGTTCTGATATGAAACCTTTAAAACATGGGCAACCCTCATTTTCCCAAGAAATGGCAATTCCCTTTTCCAGCCAGCTCTTCATAAGCACTTTGCTGAATTAGGGTCATGTCAGAATTCCTGTCATGCGGTTGCTGGACCTCATGGGGGCATGACTTGCCCCTGTGACTCACGCAGTCAGCAGCACTCCCTAGCCTCGTTATAACTTCTGCACTTCCCATTGGAGAGGTTTATCAATCCTTTTTCTTCCACTTTAGACTGCCCTGGGATGTGTTTGCCTTTGCTTTCTATACTTGGACAGCTCCGTGCCCAAGCTGTCTCAGAAAATCTTCATAAATAGCATTAGCATTTTAAACCCCTGTATCCTAGTCAATGAAAGAACCCTCAGCCCCCCTCTCTTTCTCCCCCCAGGACTGAAATCCTAAGATAGTGAGTCCAGCTCTCAAAAAAAGCACATTAGCCTGGCATGATAACCTGGCCAGTCTTATTTTTCCTGGGATCTCTTCCAAGATATTATTTCATATCTGCGATCGTCTTCTCATATCCTCAGGATTGGATGTCAGCAACATCCTCTCTGACCCGCTGTGCTTCCAGACACCCAAAGGGAATTCTCCACTCTTTCGTTTTTTCCTTTTTTCCCCCTCTCTCCTTCTCCCTCTCCTCCCCTCCCCTCCCCTCCCCCCAGCTCTTTACCATGTGTGATACCTCTGCATCCTTAAATTGAACTTGAGTTGAAATTTTGAATCTGTTCTATATACTCACATTGTCCAAAAAAAATTAAATCCTTTACAATATGTTATTGATTGGTGTAAGTTTAAAATAAGATTATGCACCCTTCTTTTTGCAGAAGAGTGAATTCTTGAACACTTTAAAATATTTCCTTAGGGAGAAAATAAAAATAAAATATACAAAGTGAACAATTACTGTCAGGTAGAAATAAAACAAATTTTTACGAGGACAGTTGCTATCATGAATAAGAGAGAATCCTTTGGCTTTTGTTAGAATCCTATGGAAATTAAGAATTTATTTTAGACAAGCCCTTGCATGTTTCACCACAAGCACTGAGTGTTCTGTCAAGTTGTCTCTCTGTGTATTGTAGTTACACTGCCTGCAACTCTGGCAGGATGCTGAGAATAACAATCAGGAAAACTTCATGGTGCATCTTTCAGCTACCTTAAAATCTTGCTTTTCAATTTGACATGCTGGTTTAGATCTGAATTAATAAATATCTCATATTCAGATCACGGCTGGAAGGGACCTCAGGAGGTTATCTAGTCCAACGTCCTGCTCAAAGCAGGACCAATCCCCAGACAGATTTTTGCCCCATCCCTAAATGGCCTGCTGCAAGGATTGAACTCACAACCCTGCGTTGAGCAGGCCAATGCTTAAACCACTGAGCAATCCCTTCCCCTCCATCTGATTCTCTGATCAACTTAATCCCATCCCAACTGAGCTAAACAACAAACTTAATTACTCTAAAAGGTATGCCAATCAACTTATTTTTATTCTCCAAAAATAATAGGCCTCTCTGAGTTGATTTGTACATGTCCTCATTTTCAGGGTTCGCTGTTTAATTTCTGTTTACCAGTGTTTAGTTATTGTCACTATTATGGAGTTTGCTGAAACTTTTGTTTTCTTTTTTTTTTTCATGAGAAAGCAGTGTTGCCACCTATTTGTTTCAACACTAATATTTTTCTCCCCACACATCGGAAGACCTGGCTGCAGAATGGTTATTAAAAACAAAAATATTCAGATGGGTGCACAGCATTTGGCTAATTAATTTCTGATCATTTGCAGTGTTAACAGTCAACTGCAGGGGGCCTGTGTGATTGCTAATCTGCAGAAGAAGTCATGGTGAAATGATTGGGAATCTGCTTCTGCTCGTTGCCAGATAAATTCTTCATATGACAATGTCCCAGGGTTAATTAATTAGATTAATGACTCCCGGTGTTGTGTTTCTCTTTGTCTTTCTTATTTGCCACAGCCTGCTGAACAGGTATTCCAAAGGGTCTATTCTGAAGTTATGTCACAGAGAAATAATCATGTGCTCTCTTTATTTCTAGTTCTGGCATATGCCCGCGTGTATATTTTAACACAGTTTAGTAACTTATCCCTTCACAGAACCTTTGGTTTTTTTACTGAAGTCTGAATTACCAAAAAATCCAGAGATTTTTTTTTCAGCAGCAGCGTTGTGACTTAGTAATTTCGGTGTCTGGAGCTTCAATCCCCACAAACAAGGAAATTCAGAGATAAGGCACAATTTTAGGCTGGCATAGTGGGCTGAGCTCCCATCTTTTAACATTTTCCACCCTCAGAGAATTGCCAGACTGGATCAGACCTGAGGTCCATCTAATCCAGTGTCCTGTCTCTGACAATGACCAGCACCAGCTTTAGAAGAAGGTACAAGAATCCAAACAATGTGCTTTCAGTCTAGATGACTTTTGATTAAGGAAAATTACAAAGAAAAAACCCCATAAAGTCTGTGGGTGAGAGGAATTGGGGTGCACAGTCATAAGAACATAAGAATGGCCGTACTGGGTCAGATGAAAGGTCCATCTAGCCCAGTATCCTGTCTTCCGACAGTGGCCAATGCCAGGTGCCCTAGAGGGAATGAACAGAACAGGTAAACATCAAGTGGTCTATCCCTTGTTGCCCACTCCCAGCTTTTGGCAAACAGAGGCTAGGGACACCATCCCTGCCCATCCTGGCTAATAGCCATTGATGGACCTATCCTCCATGAACTTATCTAGTTCTTTTTTGAACCCTGTTATAGTCTTGGCCTTCATAATATCCTCTGGCAAAGAGTTCCACAGACTGACTGTGCGTTGTGTGAAAAAATACTTCCATTTGTTTGTTTTCAACCTGCTGCCTATTAATTTCATTTGGTGACCCCTAGTTCTTGTGTGATGAGAAGGAGTAAATAACACTTCCTTATTCACTTTCTCCACACCACTCATGATTTTATAGACCTCTATCATATCCCGACTTAGTCGTCTCTTTTCCAAACTGAAAAGTCCCAGTCTTGTTAATCTCTCCTCATACGGAAGCCATTCCATACCCCTAATAGTTTTTGTTGCCCTTTTCTGAATCTTTTCCAATTCCAATATATCTTTTTTGAGCTGGAGCGACCACATCTGCATGCAGTATTCAAGATGTGGGCGTACCGTGGATTTATATAAAGGCAAGATGATATTTTCTGTCTTATCTTCTATCCCTTTCTTAATGATTCCCACCATTCTGTTAGCAAATGTCCTTCCTCTTAATTCCTACCCCACTCTACCCCTTCTTCCGAGCAGGTGATTCTTGCATTTAGAGGTACAGGATACGGAAAATGGAGCCAGAGCTTCTTCCACCATCACTGCCTTGTTATAAAGTAAATAAAACATGGAATTAAAGAGTAAATGACTGAAACAGCTTCTAAGCCCTTCATAGAGATGGCAAAGGGGAGTCAGACAGGGGTAAGTCCTTCTGAGTGCATCCTCTTGGGGAGGCCTAAAGGAAGTTCGGGGCAGGGCGGGGTAAGGTTTCCTGCCCAGCTTCTGATCTGAATTACAGTAGCCAAAATCCTTATGAACTTTGACTTCATGGGAGTTACTCTGCATTAGCACTGATGTGACTGATATGATTTGGCCCTCTGTCTTTTTAAGAGCATATGCGTGGCGTGACATTATGAGATCCTCTTTGAATGGCATCTGTTATCTTCTAGGCTGTCCTCTTTGTGTAAGCCAGGCTGGTGAATTTGCCAACAGAGTGGTACTGGTGTTGCTCATAAAGTGCACCAACCTCGGCTGGTACATAAAGTTACAGTAGAGGCTGCTCCCTCCAATAATACCAGCCCTAAGAAGTTTTGTGTGTCCCCCAGGCCTTTTTCAAAAGAGTTCTTAGAAAATTGCCCTCCCCTCAAATAAATATATATATAGGGGGGAGGGGGCTCTTTGTGGAGAGGCAAGGGAAGAGCACAAGGTTGTCACCTGTGCAGGTTTTCCCAGGAACGTCCCTTTTTTGAGGCAGTCGGAGCCATGTCAGTCCCAGGATATTAGAGAGACAAGGTGGGTGAGGTAATATCTTGATTGGACCAACGTCTGTTGGTGAGAGAGAGAAGCTTTTGAGCCACACAGAGCTCACCTTCTTCTACCTTTGTTGAGGTAGCTGTCCCAGGAAATCCGTAAGGGTGTTTAGTACACAGGCAACTGTCCAGTTTTATGGTCTCAGGATCATCCCAGATGTCCTGTTGTTTTTTGTACCTCAGAGGTAGCAACCCAAGGAGAGCGCCATCCCAGAACTCGAGGCTGGAGAGCAGAGGAGTCACCCACCTTACCAGTCTCCCGCCTGCTTTTTCCTCAGAGAAATTTGGCACTGGTGATCCCGGTTTTGATGGGTGCAATTAGAATATAGCAGTGGTTGTCTTTTATCGGCTGCACTGGTACTGGTGAATCCTGGAGCCTCGTCCTGGGGTGGCGGGGTCCTTGTTCACAGGTGAATCCAGGCTAAAATTGACCATGGATGATTTTCATCTTGTCCTTGTGTGCGCACACACGCATGTCTAAAGTCTGTATCATTCTTTACAAGGATCTCTCCCCCTCTAAAGCCAGTGCATAAATTTGAGCCGCCAATTCAAAATGAGGGGGAAAGACATGCTTCCCAAGTTGACTGTTAAGCTCTCTGCAGCTACTTGCGCACAGCCCTCTGCATTAATGAAGCTCGCTGCTAGCGGTGAAGTTTGCAGCTTCTTTGACTCTCGTTATCTAATGATAGGGCTATTATCTCCCCCAGGGTGAAATCACTGCATGCTTTTTCTTTAAATTAAATCAAAACATATACTTTTTAAATAGAAACACTCTGGTGTTTCATGTCAAAGTCCTTTAGCACAAGCAGCTGCCCAAGCAAGCCATACCCTGAGCATAATTCCAACCCTCATTTTACTCCAATAAATGCTTTCCTTTGTCTCTCTGCGTTGGGAAATACAAATCAGGCTATGTAAATGTGGGCAATAGATCTTAATTATGAGCAGCAGGTGTTTGCGCAGGGCGCTCAGGTGAGGGGGGGGGCGTTGCTTGTTGCCGATTTTACAAAAGGAGCCCTGCAAAGCTCCAATTAATTACCTACTTTTAATGAGTTCAGCTCCCCAAGTGAAAGGATCAGTGCCTGGCCTGCGGCTGGTACAGTAGAGCAGCCTCAGCAGAAAGTGGTTTAAAAGCAGTTATACAGATCAACCTCCGAAATGCAACCATCAGCCAGGGGGATTGAAAGCAATAAACCCTAAGAAATCAATTTGCAGGAGCATTTACTACAGTGAATGAAGCAACCTGTTAGAAAAACTAATTGCCTGGGAAGCACCTTGCAGGATTTGGTGTCACTGTGGACAAAGACCTATTTTCCAAGCTCATTTTTTGTTGATTTAGAATATATATATAAAAAATAAGGCAGGCAAAGAGGAAGACAGACAGCCAGTTATGTCAGAAACATCCCCAAATGGACTGATAGCCAAAGGAGAATGGAAGTATTACAACTCTGTTGTGACTCTTGTTCACACAACACACAGTCAACCTGTGGAATTCCTTGCCAGGGGATGTTGTGAAGGCCAAGACTATAACAGGATTAAAAAAAAACTAGATAAGTTCATGGAGGATAGGTCCATCAATGGCTATTAGCCAGGATGGGTAGGGATGGTGTCCCTAGCCTCTGTTTGCCAGAAGCTGGGAATGGGGGACAGGGGATGGATCGCTTGATAATTACCTGTTCTGTTCATTCCCTCTGGGGCACCTGGCATTGGCCACTATCGGAAGACAGGATACTGGGCTAGATGGACCTTTGGTCTGAACCAGTATGGCTGTTCTTATGTTCTTACTGCAACAATGGAAGGTGTTTGGTCGACAATTTAATGTACAGAGTGGTCTTGGAATTAAAAGAATATTTCTTATCCAGGTAAGACTATTGTCTTCTATCCACAGAATGGATGAAGGCCACCCAGCTTCCTCACTCTGACCCACTCGTGTGATGAGCTCTGACCACTCTAGGGGCAAGAGGGTGATTTGACCTTCGTGCCCATTTGTTGGTTGGCTTTTCTGCTGAGATTATTACCAATGGTGCTGGCTGTTGCCACGGTGTGTTTTCTGTGATGTGGTCACCAGAAATGAGATAGGTCCACTGGATGTTGGATGGCCACATCCAGATCCGTGGACTATCACAAGTGGCCAGTGAGAGCTTTGCCGTTGATTTAAGGAGGGGTTGAATCAGGCATCCTGTCCAGATTCAGACTAGTGCCCACTACCAGTCCCCTAGCTTAGATAACGTATCTAGTTCCCAATAACCCTGGTTGTAGAATGAGCTCATTCTAAATCAGTAGCTAATTCCAGCAGCTAGAGTGACATTGAATTAGATCAGGGCAGCCCTTCGCCAACACTGAGTAGGTACGATAATTCACCAGTAATAACTAGTAGGTCAACCCAATGTGCACTCAGTAAATGTTAGCCATTCCCATCATTTAAACAGGCCCAAACCTTCCTCCCTCCTCTATGTGTGTGAAAGCCCATCTCTCCACGTTAGCACACAGTGGCCCCATTGTGGTTCCGTTGGATGAGTATAAGTAACAATGTTTAGTATTTATATGGCATACAACATGCTCCTATTGCTGCACAAACAGTAGGGGCTAGATTGCCCCTTGTCCTGTATACCCACTTGCTACCTGCAATGCTGGTCTCAGCACAGCAGGGACTAAACGCTAGTCTGCTCCTGGGGCAATTCAGCTCTGCGCTGCCCCTTCCTGAGGGCTGACTGCAAAATGGCAGCCTCGCCTTACATCATTAATCCTCACAACACTTATTTTATTTACCTCCAGTGCTGGCAATATCCAATAGTGCAGGTGGAGTCCGACTCTCCATTATCCTGCACCTTCTGTAGTCATCTACGCTGGTGCAGAGTGGGTGTACAACATGATCATTCCAATGTAGCAGTGCTTTGCGCTTCCTTTGTCAACGACGACATGAGGGGCAGAGCCATGGGGCACCAGGCCCAGGCTCTGTGGCACAATTTTGCTACAAACGGTTTTTTTTTGGGGGGGGGGGGTGGAAATCCCCCTTTAAACAAACCGACAAACACTCTAACAGTATTAATCACTTGGGAGGGCACTTGTGCAGCATATAGGCAAATCTGCATGATGTAAAGGGTGGTCGCAAGATACTGTATTAGCAAACAATAGTCAAGTAAAATTGCTTTGCTAATATAGTGGGGTCCTGGCCCACCACTGAGGCTCCTATGTGCTCCGGTAATGCCAATAAATAATAATAATAACAGATTGCTTGATCACGAACCTCTCAGACCAAATCTCTATTTCAGTAACAGACTTAATTGAATAGGGAAGTATGTGCTTAAGTTAGAATTTGTACCATAACGGTGCTTTTCTAAATCTTCTATCTATGGGATGGGAAGGGGAGGGGATATTTCTTTAATAGGAATTAAGTGTCTGAAATTGTTTAGAGGGGGAGTCGTTACTTCTGGCAGTGCAAGACCGTCAACCCACTTTAAATCGGATAAATGAATGGGAGCTTCAAGGTACGATCAGCTGTTTATTTACACCCATTGTCTCCTTGTTTCCCACACAAATATATTCTGTGTTTAAAATGTATAAAGCTGGGCAAGTCCTTCTCACGCTGTTCTCAGTAAAATATTGCTCGCCGCATCTCTCTGAGGGGCTCCTGACAAATAGGGTCTTGTTGTCTAACTTTCTCTCTGCTGAGGTTAATGATTAAGTGGTTCAGAAGGTTAATTCCTGGAGATAGTGTTGTCTTTGGCTTGAACAGATGTTGGTGGTGCTTTAATGTGGTTATCAAACTCTGCTGCCCTTCATTCCTGGCTCTGTGCAGCCCTGGGTATTGTTCAACAATGCATTCCAGGCCCACTCTATGGAGATCCAGCAGAGCCGAACAGACCATAGCATTTCTTCTGCAGAGCACAGGCTTTTCTGAGGTCACAGTGTATATTGACAATATACAGCCCGTAAACTGATAATGCCAGACTTGATCTTTAAAAGATCTGTAAATATTTGTGTGTGCATAAAGATACAGAACACTTTTTGATGCTCTGATTGAACAATCTGCAAAGCTACTCACACTCATTATATCTTTCAATAGCCCCTATAGAGTAGTGATTACTATGCTCCATTGTGTAACTCCACCTTCTTTTGCCTTTTTTTTTTTCCTGTCAGAGCCTCATATCTTGTTAGAAGATATGAATCTCAAAAGTGTCTGAAATAATCTGTTGTACAATCATTATCTATAACAGTCTATTAAACCATTTAGGAAGCAGCAAACTACAAGAACCATTTACAATGCTTGGGACTGTCTCATCATACTACAGGGGTATGAAATGTTTCCTAACTAGATAAATGTGTAAGTCCCTTGATTTCCACTCTCATCAGGCAACAGCTGCCTGATATTGTTTCGCTTTAACTAGCGGCAAGGGGAAGAGAAAAATAAATGATGTGTTGGGACACAATTGTATAAATTTACCAGGGATCTCTTTCTTTTCTTTCTGATCGCTGCTCCAGGACCAGTTCTTGGAACCGTTTATTGATGCTAAAAGCATTTGTTCCAATCACGTCTGAGCATTTCTAGCCCTGGCAGGAAGAAAGGCGTTGGACATTAAAATCCCATCTTTCTGATTGCCATCTTGATTTTTATTATTCTTACGTGATTAGCACCCACTATCACACAAATAGTTAGAGAGGCATTCCAAGCTTTCAGATGGTAGAAAGGATTCATTTTTAGTTCTGGAGAGAGTGACTGGGATAATAATGTGATAATTAATTGGGGCGGAAAAAAGAAAAACACTAAACGGATTAGCTTATTAAAGTCTGTAATCTAACGACCCACCAGAGTTTAGAAACATATGCTTAACACCATTCATATCAACTCCCTTTGACTTGCTTCAAAAGGAGTGGCACATGTAAATCAGAGGGAATGATTTAGACCATAGACCTTACAGCCGGAAGACAATGTTGCATCGGGTATCCAGATAAATGAGGGGAGCCCATATTGGCAGTAAAATCCAGCGAAGTTGAATGCAGCCAGAGCCCCCCTGCCTCTCTCAAACATTCCCCTGCAACCCAGCCAGTGGGTTGGGAAACCATTACTGGATCTGTTGCTCCTCCACCAGCCGGCACAGGCTGGCTTCCTAGAAGGTACAGTACACTCTCTCAAGGATTTAGTGAACTTTTAAATGACTCGTGATGGTGCTCCCACCACTTCACTTAACAGGCTGATTCACAATCTGATAGACCTCAGTGTTAGACGTTTCTTAATACTGGATTTACATTTTCTTTTGTTCATTTTCCCCCCCATTACTATCCCATGGCCCACCAGAAACCATTTCTCCTGTGCAGCCAAATTGCAGGCTTATTTGCATATGCTACTAAAGTATTGTGCATGCTCAAACGTTCAGCAAAGCACCACTAGCTGTGCTGTGGTGCATTCGTCGTTTGAAAATACACCGTTGCAATAATTGCACAGGAAAGCCAGGAGCACAATGAGAATTTCTAAAACCCTGGCCCTTAATAGTCGGAAGCACTGAACTCGTCTCTTACTGACATCTTTCTGATGTTACCAGGGGAAGAATCCACACCCACGTTGTGTCGTCACTGGCCTCTCTGAACATGTTAAATGGAGTCAATCAGTGTCATCCCCTTGAGCCTAATTGATATAAAGAGGATAGTGATCAGACTGGATGGGCTCAGAAAGTTGTTGTTTTTGAATAGGTGGTGGAGGGTCCTGGATTCAGCATTCCACAGCTGCAGTGGAGAGGCCATGCTGAGTTTCTTTAGACCAACAACACAGGTACATTTTGGCTTAACTGGACTTTGTTGAACTCTCTTACGCTTCCTTGAGATGTGAACAGTATTGATAGTCTAAATACTAAGGGCCAGATTGTCACTGGGCTTCCGAAAATGTATTCTGGAAAATTGCAAGTGTGCGTGCAATCCAATAGGTGTACCTGCAGAATGGAGGATTGTGGGCTAATTTGCATCCATAAATGCCCCTTTCCACTTCTAAAGGCAATCTTCACCTTTGCAAATGGGTGCTTGTGCAACATGTGCATGACAAGTGCTAGATGCCTGTTTTGGAAAATTTGATCCTAAATTTTTAATGTTAACTTCTGTAATAAATATGAGTCTAATGCCTACAATTAATTAGCTGAATTACACTCAAGTCTCTGATCTGATTGCTATCTCAGAATTCTAACTACCCGGTATGTCAAAAACTGACTATAATCTCAGGGCGTGTCTACACAGTGGGGTATTGCACTCTGCGGGATGTGATTTCTAATGTGCTGCACGTTAACTGATCCTTGTACACCCGGCTGGTGTGCTTTAAGATAGTGCTGTTTGAAACAATACTACGATAATGATCGCTAGTGGACCTTTAATGTGCACCGACAGGGCCTATACAGACCAATGAATGTACAACCCATTCGTGAGTTTTAGAAATAAAACCCTCATAAAGCACATTACCCCACCATGTAAACAAGCTTCTCACTGTTGCCTTCACTCATGATTTTAGCATGAGTTTCATGATATTTGGTGTTTTTCTTAAAGCCTCAGCTCCTGGAGTCAGGGGATTACCAGAAAATCTCAGTATTTGTTTATTTTTTAACAAGCAAGTTTCTAGAACGCGTGGTTGCATACAAAAGCTTGAATATGTGGCCCAAATGCCTCCTGAAGGCTCAGAAAGTAATGAAAAAGAACTCAACATGTATTTTAAAAAATCATGACTTGTAAATCCATCTCGTTATTTTTGAATGCTTGGGCTTGGCAATCCTGGAAACTGGTCATTATTGGGGTGTACTAGTTACTGCTCAGGCACATCAAAGGGGAAGGTTCTAGCTCTTTGCTTTGCTTGAATTCAATATGCTGATGAAATTTTGAATTCAACTCCATAATACATGGATTCGGGTACAATTAAGCCATGTCAGCGAGGCAGTGTCAAAGGATTTATTTCTAAGTTTGTGATAAGCATGAAAAGCCCAATTTTAAAAAGTATTTAGGCACCTTGTGGGATTTTCAAAAGCACCTGGGTGCCCAACACCCATTGGGCGCAAAATAGGCCTTGCAGACCCCCACACAGATGGGAGTGAAGGAGCAGTACTGGGCCAAGAGGGCATTGCCCCATAGCAGCTGCAGAGAATGCTTCAATAGAGGGTCTGCTCTAAAGGGGAGTCAAGCAGGGGAAGAGAGTGAAGGAGAGGTTGTCCAAAGGGAGGAAGTCAGTTTGCAGCTTCTGGGAACCGAGCGATCCACAGGAGTGAGGGCCGGGGTTACCTTCAGGGAGCGTCCATTCCTTCGCCAGCTTCTAGGGAGCTCTGTTGAGGTCCGTATATGAAGTGGAAAAGATGTGATCCGACTTCTCTGCTCTGCCAGCTCATGTCATAGCTAGGCCCCCTTACTGAGAGTGCCTTGTCTGCTCACTTTATCTACCGTGCCTTTACTCTTCAAGGTCTGAATATGATACAGAACAAAATAGAGACCTGAGAGATTGCCAAGAAAGCAGGGCATCCACAAATACCTTTTACCCATTCTGAGTCTAGAGCTGGATTCAGGGGTCTCCAGGCCCACAGTGTGGGCGTATCCCACTTCTTGCATGGCCCAAAGACTTGCCATTCCAGCTGGGATAGCCTCTATCCAGGGCCCCCTCTGCTTGCAGCTTCTGATGCTTTTTGTGGAGCTGGCCTCTTGGAGTGATGGAGGCATTGCAGCCAAGCCAATGAGTCACAGTACTAGCAGACTACCTGTATGTGGAACCCAGCACAAAGAGATGATCCTTTTCTAGCCCGAGAAGGAACCTCCCAGCTCTGCAGTTACCCTTCCCCACGAAGAAGCAGGAAAAGGTTGAGATTCTCTCTTCATCCATCAGGCAGCAGGAATAGGAGCTTCGAACCCTAAAGATCCTCCACCCTCCCTCCAAGAAAGCAGCAGGAAAACGGGGTCCATGCTAGAGAAGTTCTTTTCCCCTGTCTTCTGAGGCAGCAGAAGCCCTCTCTCTGACTCCAAGCGTTATGGAGGGAGAGAATCACAGTGATCAGAGGGCCTTAAGGGGGTAAAGAGATTTGTGGAGCGCTTTGAGGTTAGAGATTTGGGGGGGTGTCATGGGTTAGCGTTAGGGTTAGAGGTATGGGAGGGATAGAGGGACATTTGGGGAGCCTCTTGGTATGAGGAGATTGGGGTTCTCCTTGGAGGAGACAGTAGTGTTTTGGATGGAGAGCAATAGGGGAGGCAACTTGAGAAAGAGAGCAACAGAAGGACAGGGCTGGATTTACACCTTACGCGCCCCTAGGCACAGCATCTTCAGCCCCCCCACCCCCCCACCTACAGCTGACCTTCCTGTTGCGCACAGTTTTAGAGAGGTAAGGAGCCCCTAGAACGCCAGCGCCCCTAGACACGGGCCTACTGTGCCTAATTGGGAAATCCTTTCTTCACAATGCCGTTTGGCTTTGCCCCTCCTAATTCTAAGGCCAGCTCTACCAGGAGTACGGGGATATGAAGCTGTGAGCTTCAGGATAAGATTGTCTCTAATATCCTGGTTGTTCTCAGATTGGTGACACCGCTGGGTTAAGGTGATGTAGGTGAGCTTGTCTGTGCTTTTTTTATAGTTTCCAATGTTTGATTGTTATGTTTTCAAGGTAGAACCTTAACTTTAAATTGCCAAGTTGTCTAAAGTTTGGGTTTTGATAAAAAAAAAAAAAAAAAAAAGTCAGTGGAAAGTTTGCTCATCCTTAACTCTTGTTTAACAAAGTGTCCTGGGGATAAATTACAAACTCGCCAGGTCTGGGTTATTTTGTGAACGTGGGATCCATAATTTTGCCCCCTATGGTTGCGATTTATGATATTTAGTCTTTCTATTTTGGTAGCATCTAGAGGCCCCAGCGGAGAGCAGGGCCCCTTTGTGCCAGTTGCTGCACCATCAAATAGTAAGAAGCAGTCTCTGCCCTCAAGAGTTTACAATCTAACTAGACAAGACAGATGAGAATGGGTGAAACGAAGGATATTATTACTGGGTGAGATTTTCAAAAGCACTGAGCATTGCCCTAGCTCTGCTGACTTCAGTGGGGGCAGAATTAAGCTACCACAGAGCATTTTGAAAATCCCACTCATCATCTGTAAAATCCTCCCTTTAATTTACCAACTCTGTCGAGCTACAGCAAAGAGACTGGTTTTCTACACTGTGTAAATAAATTCAGAGTTTGGCACCTGAGTGCATATGTTTCAGTTTGGGGGGTAAAGGTTTGTGTCATTTTCTCCAGATCCGTTTGACTGACCCCAAAATGGCCTCCCACAGATTTATTTGTATTGAGACCTGGCATGAAGCAACAAGACACAGGGCAGCCTATGGCACTACGAGTTGAATTCATCATTCAGTGTTGACTGTGGCAAACAAGCTGAATGTGGCAAACAAACAAAAAGAGATGTAACAAAGGAAAAGAGAACCCGTGATCCTTCATGTAAAATGTGAACCAGTTGTAGCATTTGCTTTTCTGCTGTTCATCCGGCAGACAGAGCAGAAGTAAACTAGGCCCAGAACTGGCCCAAATCCTAGGCCCAGAACTGTGCCAATAACGTTGGTGGTGCAACAATGACAAAGTAAAGCTACAAAGCCATGGATATTTCAAGCCTCTTTGGAAATGCAGTTGGTGGAGAGAGAGGGGAAATCCAGATTTGCTATACAGACCTGGCAAAAAATGGTAGAGAAAGAAATGCTAGTTGCAAACTTAGTTATTGTAAGCAATAAAGACTATGAAAACACATTGGTTAAAGTCCTTCACCCAACACTCCCTAAGGGTATGTCTACACTATCCGCCGGATCAGCGGGCAGCGATCGATCCAGTGGGGATCAATTTATCGCATCTAGTCTAGACATGATAAATCGAACCCCGAGCCCTCTCCCATTGACTCTTATACTCCAGCTCGGCGAGAGGCGCAGGCAGAGTCGACGGGGGAGTGGCAGCAGTCGACTCACCGCGGTGAAGACACCACAGTAAGTCGATCTAAGTACGTCGACTTCAGCTACGTTATTCACATACCTGAAGTTGCGTAACTTAGATCGATCCCCCCCAGTGTAGACCAGGGCTAAGGCAGTAGTACTGCTCCCCCTGTAATGTATTTGAAATGCTCCTGTACAACCATGAGCATGGGGTGTTTTAAGTGTAAGCAAAAATATGTATGTGTACTTGCAGATTTGTGAGTGTACGCCATTCACCAGGATTTTAAAGAACTTTGCTAAATCTCTGCATCTAATGGCACAATCATCTTTGGAAGAGGGCTATATAGGCCAATGTAGACAGTAATGTTTGGTCCCCATGTATGAGTATTGAGTTGCTAGCTATACTCCTGTTGAAGTACCTAGTAAGTATAGTTCTGACTAGAGCTGGTTGGGAATTTTTCAATTAATTGATTTTTCATCAAAAAATGCCAATTTGTCCCAACCAAAACTGTTAGAGAAAGGGATTCAGGTTCAGCGAATTTCCCCACTTGAAAAAAATGTTGAGAAAAAAGGTTTGAAATTGTTGAAAGGTTTTGACATTTTGGAAACAAAATATTCCAGTTTTCAACAACTTTTTGTTTTGAAATTTAAGCTAATCATACTTTATTATTTTTTTTTAAAAAGGTTGAAATTGACAAAATTGTTCTATTGACCCAACATTTTTTTTAAAAGTGTTGTTGTTTTTTCTGTTTGCAAATATTTTTGAGATTTTTGTCTTTGTCCTGATTCAAGATGGGGAAAAAATTCCAAACTTTTAAAAATATTTACAGATGGAGGAGAAAACTGCTTCCCACCCAACTCTAGTTGTGACCCGCACTGCAGGGTCTAAAACCAGACAAAGGCTGCGATCAGCATGGCTAAATTTGATGGTGGGTGGAGGGGGGCTTCCTGTCATTTGCAATGATCCTGCAAGATACTGAATGCCTTCTACAAGGTACTGAGTATCCTCAGCCTTGTAAGAATGGATGGTGCACAGCCTCTCCCAGGATCAGGTCCTCTGTAAGTTGCATGTACTTTAAAGGGAGCTCCCCATGCTCAGTGGTACCTTTTTAAAAAAACCCTTTAATAGCAGCAGATGAGGTATCACTGGTCACATTCATGAAGAACTTTAAGAGAATTCACTGTTGATTCAATAGAATTATTGGTTTCTTGATTGTTGGAAGTCAGTAGTGAGTTCAAAAAACAAAACAAAACAAAAATGCTTTTCTTGCAAGGCCTATGTGACATTTCAGTTGCAAAGTCCTGTAGTGAATTCCTGACTCAGTCAGACGCACATACACATAGGCTGCGTGAAACAATCTAGTGCCCATCATCCAGGGGTGGTCCTGTGTCATGACAGAGGGCAGTTAGTTTCATTCTTTTTCAAGTAATTCTCACAGGCAGATGATTTATTTCCTTAAATGATGTCCACTTAGAGTGACCAGACAGCAAGTGTGAAAAATCGGGACGGGGATGGAGGGGGGGAGGTAATAGGAGCCTATATAAGAAAAAGACCCAAAAATCGGGACTGTCCCTATAAAATCGGGACATCTGGTCACCCTATGTCCACTTAAATTCTGCATCATTTTATCCACTGCATCTGACAACCCTGAATCTGCATTCTCCTGGATTTGTTTGTGAAAGGGCAGTGTTTACTCATAATGCCTTATTCTGGAAATACTTAATACTGCCTTTACTTTTGTCTTTCTCCTTTCTTTGTCCTCCGGGGTTCCATAAACAGATACCCAAAATATAAACCCTAATACTGTACTTCCTGTTTGCTGACATGGCCTCAGGAAACCAGCAGAGGACACAGCACTTGGTTGGAATGGAGGAGAATGTTTGCAGAGTTTGGGGGCAAATGGACAAAAGATTCAGGAAACAACATTTAGGAAATTGAAGGGGAGGGATAGCTCAGTGGTTTGAGCATTGGCCTGCTAAACGTAGGGTTCTGAGTTCAATCCTTGAAGGGGTCACTTAGGAATCTGGGGCAGGGGGCTGGACTCAATGACCTTTCAAGGTCCCTTCCAGTTCTAGGTGATAGGATATCTCCATTAATTTATTTATTTATTTTATTTTTATTTTATTTAAGGAGGGTGGGAGGAGAACTGCTTCACCTTTGGAAAGTCTGGGTTTTTTTGTTTTTTTTTTTAGTATTATTGTCTCAAAAATGGCTTGTTCTAGAAACTGCAGATTTGATTTATTCTGTTATCTTTATTGATGTCTGCTGTCTGCATTTCTTCAGGGAGATGAGGAGTTCATTTTAGTCACCTATGAAAACTGGATGAGTACTTCAGGGTTCATAAGCTCTAAAAGGATGATTTGAAAAGAGAAAGGTAATTGTCTGTCTAACCCTTTTGCCCCATAGGGGTGGTATCTTGGCAGAGAGGAAAACTCGCTACCAGATGGCTGTGTTGGTTGATAGGTCTGAGCACAAGTAGGGCAGGAAGAACCAGGCATATCAGCCCAGCGCTGCAGGAAGTCCAGGAGGAGGGAGTGGGGCATGTTATCAGAGGCTAAATTGAAGTCCACAGGAGTAAGGTCAGCAGCAGCAGAAAGAAGAACCTTGTTGACCACACAGAGGAGACTGGTTTCTATGTAATGGCCAGTGGAAAACCCCCAACTGTAACTGGCCCAGGATCCTGCTCTGGGAAAGGTGGATGGAGAGATGAGAGCTGCTTTCTCAAGTTCAAAGGGTCAAATTCAGGGAGAGTGTTGTAGGAAGAAGGTAGACGTGGCATAAACCAGATAGCTTGGGCAGGTGCAAGAGGCCAAGGGGAGCTTATTGACTGCAGTTAAGGTTGCCACCCATCTGGATTTTACCCGGACAGTCAGGTTTTTGGCTTCTGTGTCCAGTGCCATAAAACTAGGGTTGCCAGGTGCCCAGTTTTCGACTGGAAAGTCAGGTCAAAAAAGGGACCTTGCAGTGTCCGGTCAAGATGCACTGACCCAAAGTCCAGTTATCGCGGGGTGGGTGGAGGCACTGGGTCATTAACCCGTGCCAGCCCCTGGAGCCAGGGCCACCTCCTGCCTGCGGGCAGGTTCCTTGTCAGGCTGCAGCAGCTCCCATCCCAGCCCCAGAGCAGAGGAAGTCCAGCTGTGGGGGGAGGGAGGGGGAGACGATCCAGCGAGCAACAGGGGTGGTGGGAGAGGAGTGAGCGACAGGGGAAGGACGTGGGGGAAGAGGAGAAGCAAGGGCAGGGCCTTGAGGGAAGAGGCAGGGTAAGAGGCGGGGCCTCGGAGGTCTGGTTGCCAGCAATTAGAAAGGTGAGAACCCTAACAGCGGTGGCAATATGAGGTACAAGAGAAAGGAGACAAGATTTAGCATAGGAGAAGGAAAAGGTTCAAGGGAGCAGGTCAATTTCTTAAGGGACTGAATGATGTCTCGTGAATCTTGGAGAGAAAAGAAGAAAAAGACGTTTAAGTGCCAGTGGAGGGAATAGGACTATGGGAATAAAAGTGGTAAAGCTACAATCTCAGATTGAAAGCAAATTGCCATTGCTTGATCCAAGGAGTCTGATGTGCCCAGATGGGGGTACAAGGCCTACAAGATGAGACTGTAAAAGTCAGGGAAAGATCCTGAAGACTCTCAGAGGAACCTCCAGGTGAAACATTACTTGCATCTGAAGAAGTGAGGTTCTTACCCACGAAAGCTTATGCTCCCAATACTTCTGTTAGTCTTAAAGGTGCCACAGGACCCTCTGTTGCTTATTCCAGTCTGGTTTCTTTCATCCTTTCCCTGCTTTAGGCTGCCAGGCAGGAATTTTCAATGGCGTATAAGGGAATTAGGTTCACAAATCACACTGCAATTCAATGGCATCTGAGTGCTTAACTTCCTTAGCCCCTTTGAAAATCCCAGCTTTGGCGGCTAACAGTTTGCATGCTGTGGCTATATAGGCACCCATCATACCAGTCAATAACAGGACAAACTAAATAAAGCACTGTATGCAGGACTCAGGCAGAGAGATGTGAGACGGCTGTTGTGGTATATACACATGTAACCACTGGGTACAGAAGTGAGTTTAGCTGGATTAGAAGTCTAGGAAAGCCAATATATATGTAAGATGGACATGAACACAATACGGCCCCTGAAAATGCTTTATCGATTTTCTTTCGCAGAGTGAGCTCATACATCCCATGAAAGTATTTTTCAGATCATGGGAGTACTTTTCAATATCCAAAAACTAACACAGCAAGATGCCCTCAGTTATTTAAATTCTCGCAGCTGTCTAGAGGATAGAAATACTTGTGGTGTGAGAGAATGTTTCCCTGATCCTCTTTTCTTTGTCCACTGCACTTTAGAACAATGGAAGTTCACAATAGAAATGTTCAATTAACTGTTAAACACTCTCATCAATTCAGGGATCATTTCCACATCTGATGGATGAGTTCAAAATATTTAATTCATTCTAACCATCAGGCGTAAAAACAGCCCAACTTCTGAGGAGAAAAAAGCAGATGAGCATTTCAATGAACTCACATATCTTCAAGTGGTATGGTGCAGAGGCGACCCTGAGTTATAAATGTGCAAAGTTTCTGAGTGTGTACGGTGAGATGAATAATAATGGAGAATGTCTCAAGTTAAGTATTTTCTATTTGTAACTTAAGTTTGATACTATTAAAAAAGCACTACAGTGTGCTATATATAAATGAGAAGTGACGTGTAATTATACACGTAGAATAGAATTACCTCTTACAATGGTAAAAAAAAAAAAAAATCATAGTGAATACAGAAAAGTTCAACTACGTACAAATAGCAGAGCCCAAGAGTGAGGACTAAAAGAGAAAAGAGAGAGAATATTATGTATCCTTAGTCAAACTGACTGGTTGGAGAACTTAAACAAAAAATGGCAATTTTCTGACGTTTTGCCATTTTTTTTGACCCCGGTTTCTGATCAGCTTTGATGCTTAGAGATGGAGACCATTGAATCAAAGAATAGACTTTTTCTAGAGCTGTAAATTGTTACAGCCTGTGACTCATTCAGAAATGGATACCATCATGTGAGTTCTCCATTTTAAAAAGATGATTCATTTGTTCGTTAGCAATGCTCTTAGCATTTATATTTTCTGTTTTTGATCAATTAACAATAGGTTTATCTCAAATGCAAATAAGTGTTACAGGGTGCATTTTATTTAATTCAGTTACATTCTCCTACAATTCTATGACATGTATTAATATTAGCGAGACAAGGTGGGTGAGGTAATATCTTTTATTGGGCCAACTTCTGTTGGTGACAGAGACGAGGCTGGGAGCTTAAATTCATAACTTTGCTAGACACTAAAAATCATGGATTCAATAAAGAGACTGGATTTATGGCTCATACAAAAATCTATAACCCACTAACTCGCCTTTGTCCTGCGACTGCAGAGGTGTTAGCTGCCCACTTCACCTTGAATGGTCTCTTGCAACATGTGTTAATTTCTTATGCTTAACAACCTGTTCCTCCTTGTATTTAGCTGTGACACTCTGACCTTTCCCAGACCTGAAGAACAACACTGCGTCAGCTCAAAAGCTTGTCTCCTTCACCAATGAAGTTGGACCAGTAAAAGATATTACCTCGTCTCTCTAATATCCTGGGACCAAGAGGGCTGCTACAGCACTGCAAACAACGTGTATTAATATGCTCACTTAATTATAACTCCACAAGATTTTAGACTCTGGTTTCAATAGTTACCATTAAAAATAAATTCTAAAGTTGCTATATTATGAATAATTCAACAACAGCAAAATCAACAGATGATGTGATAGGGACACAGTCCTCTGTTGTATGTTAATGTCTCTACCCCATCATTTTGGAGTTTCCATAGCTGGAGTTATAATTGTGATAAGGTGAAGGATATAAATGGTCTGACCAGGAGAGAATAGAGCAGCGGTTCTCAAACTGGGGGTCGGGACCCCTCAGGGGGTCGTGAGGTTATTATGTGGCGGGGGTCGCGAGCTGTCAGCCTCCATCCCAAACCCCGCTTTGCCTCCAGCATTTTTAATGGTGTTAAATATATAAAAAAGTGTTTTTTATTTATAAGGGGGGGTCGCACTCAGAGGCTTGCTGTGTGAAAGGGGGCAAAAGTACAAAAGTCTGAGAATCCCTGGAATAGAGTATCTCTCAACAGCCCCCCAGTATTGCTTAAATTCACGCTGCTTTTTGAACAAGGACAGTATCTCTTTGTTTGATATTTTTAATAATAATTTGTAGCACCTGGAGATCTTAGTCAAGAATGGGGCCAATTGTGCTAGCATTGCACATATGCATGCCCAGAGATTGTAAACTCATCAGGGCAGGGCCAATCTAAATAGAGAAGGCAGAATGTGGGAGACAGTCAGTATTATGAACTGAGAAACAGAGGGATTAAGTGATTCACCCGCAGTCACACAGGAAGCAAGTGGCAAAACCCAGAACTGAATCCAAATCTCTTGAGTGCCGGTCCAGTGTCTTAGCCACTAGACCATCATTCCTACACCTAGAGTGGCTCAAAAGTGATTTCAGCCTTCTCAATGTCTGGGTTATTTTGAAACTGTAAGGAGCTAATTGGTGAAAGGTACTAGGAGGGACAGTCCTGGAGGATGGGTCCCCATTTATCCATAGAACAAATAAAGCAAGTGGTACTGAGTCTACCTTTTGGGCCAATGCTCTGTTTCCACCCTAACCTAGGGAGGCCACTGAGGGAGGTAAGGTGATAGTCCTTGGTGTTTCTGTTGAGACTGCTGATGGATACCACTGGTGGAAGATTGTCACATAACATCCACCTGCAACGGGCCTGATGCTACCAACGCTTTTACACACAGGTTCAGAAAATGGCCCTCAGCTGGTAATGCCTTCTGATCACGCCCAGCATGGGCTGGGTTTGAACTGATGATCTAGAGGAGGAAGGCCGTGCATCCCAGTGCTGATCCCCTTAGTCATCCATCCCGCAAGAAAATTCAGAGATCAGATCGTTCTGTTCTTAACACAGCCTTGTTGTGTCTTTGGGTATTGCAAAGGTCTGACAACATTTTGTGAGCTTGTGAGAATATCAATCCTATAATATCAGAACACAACGGTTTGAGTAATGGAGAGGGGTAGCCTCAGCTCTGAGTCGTGCTTGTCGGGGAAAGGTATAGTGCCGTGCATGCTTTGACAAGACTCTGGTCGGTGCGTTAGGGTCTGTGGGCCAATCAAGAGATAGCATTGTGGGGCGCAAACAAAGAAGAAGGTGAATGTTGGGCAACTGACATTGCCAATCCTAGCTTATTAATGGTGAAACTAACTTTCACCAGCACCCAGCACCCTGGGACAAAGTCTAAGGAAACAACAGGCTTTGTGTCAGGCACGGGAGAAGTCAATCCAGCCCACTGGAGTTCCCCTGTCCCTTTCTGAGGACCACTTAGATTGTCCAGGGTCTAGCACAATGGGGTGCTCTGGCTCCCAGTAACCCAGGGTTGTGAGTTCAATCCTTGAGGGGGGCTACTTAGGGATCTGGGGCAAAATCAGTACTTGGTCCTGCTAGTGAAGGCAGGGGGCTGGACTCAATGACCTTTCAAGGTCCCTTCCAGTTCTAGGAGATAGGACATCTCCATACATTTATTTATTTTATTTTTATTTATTACTATTTACTGTGATAATACCATGGTAAATACTATGTCTAGAACCCAACCACTCCCTGTGCATAATTGCTGATCCTAAACCACCTCTCCCGATTGGGCTATGCACAGCTGGTGGAGATCCCCGTCCTGTGGTGGTCCTCTGTGGGCGGGACGGGGGAGGGTCCCTGTGCCTGCCATTTTGCAACCATCCACACCCTGTGGTTCTGCTCCATTGGGGGCCTGCCTGAGGCCCAATACCACAGAGTTAATCTGATTCTGTGTGTACTTAATATGTCACCAATGCAACACTGACCACGTTTCCCATTATTGTTTGCATGGTGTAAAATAATGTATGTATTGGTGTATGTGGACACAACATACGTTGCCAGAGAATGGCAGTCATGTATCCTGTCTATATCATTTCCTGTGTCCTGCCTATATCATTTCCTGTTATTCGTCCCCTCTAAAAGGGAACAGAGTTCTTTTAATTAATCCAAATTTTAAGTACTAAAAATTTAAAAAAACCAACAGCAATTTGCTGATTCTTTACAGAATAAAAATCTCTGCCTTTGACAGAGCCTGATTTTCCATTTCCCTTGACACACTGACCCCTCTCTACTGGCCCCTTTATTAGTAACACTCACTTTGGGGAGATTGTAATGTTGCTGAAAGCACACAAAATACAATTCCCCTGGCCATTAATCCTTGTCTTGGTGCTACCTCCACAGTACAATGCTTCTCTATTTCCCCCTTTCCCTGCTTCTATTTACCATGATGCAGCCACTCCAAGAAGTAATTCCCTTTGTGGTCAGAATGCCACAAACTAACTCCTATTTATGCTGGCTGCAATTTTCAATTACACACAAGAACTTAACTTTAGCCGCGGGTCCTACAGAATCCACAGGATCACCAGCTTCCAGCACTTGGGACTTGGTTTCTCCTACCCAGCTTCGGACTTTGAAGTTAGGACGCATGTGAGAGTGTCGGCTTGGCTTATATGGTAAAAGCATCTTTAAAATAAGAGGTTTCAAGCAGAAAACACATTAACATAAAGGCTCTGATTTGGGAAAAACAAGAACATGTGAGCACGGAGAAAAACAATATTACTGAGTTATATGCAGGCCTGGCAGACAAGTTGATGAGTTACCGTTTGTACAGTACAATAGTGTCAGAGACATAACAGAGCTCCTTTTTAAGAACAGCTTTTAGGTTTTCAATATAAAACAAATGTATGTTCGGAGCCGGAGCTTGTGAAATACTACTTCACACGTAGTTCTTGTGAAAACAGTCGAAGGTTCTGTTAGCTTTTAAAAAGAAATGTGTTACACTAGAAATTATAAACAGTCAGGCAGCAGAAACCATTTTAATATATAACACAAATCCCACAACTACAAACTTCATATTACACCCTATGTATAGCAAAACAGCCGCGTAGATCTTGACATTTACTTTTATGTGTGAAAAATAGTGTGGTGTGTGTTATCTGTGTGCACACACATACATATATCTTATGAATACACAACTGCTCCTTTATAAAAACCATGCAAGATTTTGCTGGCTAAATGGAGTAATAAATAATGGAGTATCTTAAAATGTACAGGGGACAATCCTGTGTGTGTGATTTGTCCTATCAATTCCTTGTTAGCCCATTATTTGTCATTGGAAGACACTAAAATTTGCACATCACGTTTTACACATCAGCCACAACTAAAAAAAACCTTGCTTTTTAACATTTTCTTTCTCTGGAATTTTGGGCTTAGAATTTGTTGTGAAATACATACGTAGCAAATGACATAAACCAATTAATGTCTAAAAATATTAATCATGGGGAAATATATTGTGCTATCTGTTTAACGTTTTATTTTTAATTTATTTTAAAAATGTTCAGGAAAAAAGAGATCTGGAAAGATTTAAACCTGAATCAGCGTAACTACTTTTGACAAGTTTACACATGAGAGACACCAAGATTATGTGTGCTACTCGCTGCTTTAAGAAGTTTCATTCTGGCTTTCTATATAAGAAGTTCCAGCCAAAGTTAAATCAATCTACCCTTTGCTGATTTTCAACATTAGACAAGTCCCCAACTTTTTTTTTTTTTTAACCTTGCTTTCAGAGTGACTTTCTCCCAATTGAAATTCAGCCCCTCAATGGTTGGTTTTTTTCCTTGCTTCTAAACTTTGATAAAAAAGGGTTTTCTTCACTCTCTCAATTTGATGTGACAGGGCCCTGACATGAATAATGGACGCGTTCCTTTCACAGGCAAATCAACTTAATTTAGCATGCCTTTCTACTTTCAATAGCTAAACCACAATCCCGTAAATTCCATGAGATCCTTTAGGTTGGCAGAAATCTTTACAATTAGCAGAAAATGTATAAAGTAAACAGCACTTATTTTGTCAAAATACTTGAATAACTTTTATGCAGGAGTTCGAGATGAATATATCACTTCCTGATCAGATCTTGATTTACAAGCAATTGGGGCCGGACTGGCTAGCCTCAGTGAGTCATCCCCTCTGTGCTAAAAGCAGGGGGGAAATAAATCATCACAAACACATTTAGTGGCACTAAAATGGCAAACTTTCTTTCTAGGCAAAAGGACAGGGATGGAGTTTTGGAGTAGGGTGCTTGTTTGGAGGAGGCCACCTAAGAAGATCCCAGTTCTGTGGCTCTCATATCAGAGATTCTCACTCAGGAGTGTGGATGGCTATCTCTATTGCCAGGCTGCATGAGCAGTCAGCCAGGAAGCAATGGAGAAGGAGGAAAATCAGTGCCACTGACCTACCAAAAACTGTAGGAGGGTGGAGATATGAAACTGGTTCTCTCTCACACTCACATACGCATGTACGTTCATGGCTTTACAGATTTACTGCATGATCTAGCTAGGATGTAATTATTCCTCTTATGTTTAGAGTAGCAGCATTGTCTCTTGCTGTGTCACGGTTAAAAGATCAGAAAACGAAAAAAGGACAGGGTTGCAATAAGGAAGAATGTGCCTCCCTCTGCTGGCATGGCCTGCTATGTCCCATGGGGGATTTGCCTGAAGTAGGACAGGCAGCAGCCCCATTGACTACTCTCCTTGAGGTTTCCAAGAACAGCTTTTAACTTACTCCTGGAGCTTCATAAGAACCCCATGGCTGCTGAGGGCATGGGCTAAATCGGTACATCCCTGACGTCCTTAGCTAAGCCCCCTCTGCAGCCAGTGTTTGTTCAGTGCTAGGTCCCTCAGGCCTAAGAGGAAGGGAAGTTATAGCACTTTCCACCTCCACAAACCCCTCTCTGCCAGGATCAGTACTGGTGGAAGGCGACCTAGACCCTGGGTGAATATGCCCCAATAATGTTATCATGGAGAAATAGTTGTTGTTATTGAATCATAGAATATCAGGCTGGAAGGGATATTGAGAAGTCATCAAGTCCAGATCTCTGCGCTGAGACAGGACCAGGTAAACCTAGACCAGGTGTTTGTCCAACCTAGTTTTAAGAACCTCCAACAATGGACATTCCACAACCTCCCTTGGGAGCCTATTCTGGAACTTAACCACCCTTAGAGTTAGAAATTTTTCCTAAAATCTAACCTAAGTCTCCCTTGCTTCATAGTAAGCTCATTACTTCTTGTCCTACCTTCAGTAAACATGGAAAACAGTTGATCACCGTCCTCTTTACAACAGCCCTTACTGTATTTGAAGCTTGTTATCAGGTCACCCCTCCTGTTAATACACCCATAATGATATTAGCCCTTTCTGCAACTGCAACACATTGTTGAGTCCTCTTCAATCTGTGATCTACTATAACTCCCAGATCGTTTTCTGCCGTACTACTGCCTAGCCACTTATTCCCAGTTTTGTAGTTGTGCATTTGATTTTTCCTTCCTGAGTGTAGTACTTTGCACTTGTCTTTATTGAATTTCATCTTGTTGATTTCAGACCAACTCTCCAATTTGTCAAAGACATTTGGAATTATACATTTTGGAAGACACAAGTCTTCCAGCTTGATGTCATCTGCAAATTTTATATGCATACTCCATTATCCGAGTCATTAATTAAAATATTGACTAGTGCTGGACCCAGGACTGACCCCTGCGAGACCCCTCCATATACGCCCTCCCAGTTTGAAGTGAACAATCGAGAGCTACTCTTTGAGTATGATCTTTGAACGAGTTGCGCACCCACCTTATAGTAATCTCTCTAAACCACATTTCCCTAGTGTGCCTGTGAGAATGTCATGTGGGACTGTGTCCAAAGCCTTACTAAAATCAAGATATATCAGATCTACTGCTTCCCCCATTCCCCCATCCACTAGGCCAGTAACCCTGATGAAGAAGGAAATTAGGTTGGTTTGGCATGATTTATTCTTTACAAATCCATGCTGGCTACTCCTTATAACCCTATTATCCTCTAGGTGCTTACAAATTGGTTGGTTAACAATTTGTCCTAGTATCCTTCCAGGTATCATTAATACTGTTGTTGTTGTTGTTGATTTTTATTACAGTAGTACCTAGGGGCTGTAAACTCTAGGTCAACAAATACTCATTCATTTATAGTGCTAATTCTTAACAGGATTGTTTTTAGAATTAAGACTATAATTTCAGGTTATGCAAAAATCACATTTGCTAGTGTTTACGTAACAATTTCTTGAATTAAGAAAGTCCCAACCCCTTTCCCTCTTGTGAAATAATTAACATAGCAGCTACGCTAAACCGGAATCCTCTAAAACGTAAATGCAGCTTGAATTCCAACAGCTCAAATTCAAACGCATGAAACAAACGAGTTATATAAACACTGCCATGTTCAGCGTAGCTTCAGTAAGTTAAGTAAGGTTCCATGCTTAAAGGGACCCTACATACCTCCAGGTCTGCCTGTAATAAGCAGTTCATCAGCCAATTAGGGGAACCAACAATTACAAATTGGAAAGAGGAGAGAAAGGAAAGAAAAAGGAAATCAGTCAAGGTAGAACATAATCCCTTTGAAAGGGTTTCTAACATTAACCCCTAAAGAATTACTCTCTACCGTACCTTGACTGATTTCCTTTTTTCCCCCCACTTCCCTTTACTTGTTGGGTCAGTTAATTGGCTGATTAACTAGCAATTACTTCTAGGTCTGGCTGTATATAGGGTCCTTTTTACTCTAGAATTTTATTGACAAAGACAATAGATCAAATTCATCTCAGTGTAAGCTCACCAAAGTGAATGAGTTTACTACATCAAGAATGAATTTGACCCAACATGTCAAAGCAACTGTAGCTAAGATTTAAAAAAAAAAAAAAAAAAGCTTTGATTAGTTTCATCAATTAAAGTTTTATTGGGGATATTTTGGTATGCTATAATATCAGCTCACCTCCTGTTTCCTCACTTTGCAAGAAGAAAAACCTAGTCCTTAAGGGAAGGCTGTCTGGTAGCAGTTAACCAGCTGTAGTGTTGCCACAGGAAGTACCCTTCTCCAGTAATAGTGTGTGTGTAATGAGGTAACAACTACAAGCAGTGACACCCTGCTCTGCTACACATTCCTGCACAGGACTGGACATGAAGGCGGTTGTGTTATCCGTCTGTCACTATTGCTGTTTTGCAGACAGTGTGATTATTTGCTAGCATAGCAAATCATGAGTTATTGGCCCCAATTCTACTCTACTGCTCTGTCCAAGCAGGGAGTGGTTGTGGCTCCCTGGTCAGCAGCAGTGGGCATACTCCTAACTTCCACTGCTGGCAGAAAGCCCACAACGGACCTCATATTAATGGAGGATCAGATGCACCGGAGCTCCTGCTCTACCCCACCCCCTTCCACCCACTCTGCCTCAGAATACCCCAACATGATCCTGTCCTCTGCTTACACTGGGGGGATAGAAAGAATAGAAAGCAGCGGAGATTTTCCCCTGTACAAGAAGAGGGAAGAGACTGTCCAAGAACAGGCTGTTTTATGGCCATTTTGCACCATGGAAATCCCGCCCAATGTGTCTGCTCTAGAGCCGCTAAGCACAGGAAAGGCTAATTGTGGCATCCTGCTTATTGATATAAAAGTGTGTGTGTGTGTGTGGGCACGCACAATGTTCAGAAGGTTAGATCCATCAGGCACAGGATTGGCTTGGACAGGAATCTGGCAAATTCCCTAGAACAGTGGGACCTTGCAAGAAGAACATCTTGTCCAACATGAAAAGGTTACTCTGTTTCAAATACAAAGTGTGCCTGGGTTAAAAACAGCTGGTCCAGGGGAAGACTAATAGTATATACTGGAGCAATATGGTTTGTACAAGAAACAATGGGGAAAACAATTTACTGTCCCCAAGATCTGCAAGGAGGGCATACTCCAGCTGGGGCACTTTTTCCTGGACAGGCACATGGACTGGTAAAAAATTGACCAGCAGATCCCTAGTGTCCAGACTGTTCAGAGTGCCAGAATTAATTATGCTTGTAGGGAACTTTGCAGATGAAAGGTGCTATATTCAGGCTAAGTTTTAGAAGACTGCAGACGTACAAGAGTTGTGCCTTTGCCAACAGCAGAGAGATTAGTCACGAGAATGGCAGTGGATATATTGGCGGGGGGGCGGGGCGGGGGAGTCGGCAGGAACTAGTATCCAGATATACAAGATATAACTACATCCTGCTTGGCTGCAGCTCTGTCACATGCTGTCCAGAATCACTACCCTCTGAGGGGAACAACAAAGGTCACCAGGTGGTAGTTGCTTTCCTATAGCTCACTTCCTGGGTAGGAATTTCAGAGGATATCATTAATGACCAGAATTTTAATTAGTGTGGTTCCTCCATAAGTAGGGCCTACCAAATTCAAGGTCCATTTGGGTCAATTTCACAGTCATAGGATTTTTTAAATCGTAAATTTCATTATTTCAGCTATTTAAATTTGAAATTTCACAGTGTTGCAATTGTAGGGGTCCTGACCCAAAAAGGAGTTGTGGGGGGAGGGAGATCGCAACGTTATTATGTGTGTGGGGGGGGTTTGTGGTACTGCTACCCTTACTTCTGTGCTGTTGCTGGCGGCGGCGCTGCCTTCAGAACTGGGCGCCTGGCCAACAGCTGCTGCTTCCCGGCCACCCAGCTCTGAAGGCAACACAGAAGTAAGGGTAGCAATACTGTGACCCCCCCCAAATAACCTTGTGACCCCCCTGCAACGCCCTTTTGGGTCAGGACCCCCAATTTGAGAAACACTGGTCTCCTCCCGTGAAATCTGTATAGTATAGGGTGAAAAGCACATAAAAGACGAGATTTCATGGTCTGTGATGCATTTTTCATGGCTGTGAATTTGGTAGGGCCCTATCTATAAGGAACTTGGGGTCAGGTGAATAAGAACTAAGACACTTAAGCACTTAAAAAATCCTAGCCCTCTTCTTTCAAGCTTCTGCATGGCTGGGAAGTCAGAGTTCCACCAGATGTAATAAGAGACCTGGGTTGAAGAAACAAGACCACTAGAAAGACGGTTCATGTACATTCTCAACATGGAAGAGAAGATCTGAGATTTCCCTCGGGTGCCCCTGGGAATCTCATTGGAAGAACAGTCTGGCATGATTAGTTTTCTTGCCCAAAGGAGTTACCACTGGGGCAGAAGGGATTTCTTTTACTACCATCTGAAGAGAGCAAACTTCTGTTACAATTAGCTAGTCTTGAGAAAGGTTTATCAGACAGAGAAGCCAATTGGGAACATCAGCAAACATGTTACCATTCCACATCACATTTCTGAGCCCAACGGGCCATTTGATGCCTGGGTTACATCCTTGGAAGAGGGATGGTACAACCCCATGTGAGGAAGGTAAAGGTGACAAAAGACGCTCTTCAAACCTGGACAAAAACAGCAAATATAGTCACTTTGGGGTTGTACTCATGGATTGACTACTACATGACTCATCCCACATCTTGCCATTTGGCAGTGCCTCTACTGGCTTTACGCACAATAACAAAATCATCAGGAGCACTGAGAACAGTCCTGTCCTTGCAGTTGTGAAGAGTTCCTGGTGCTAAGGAGGTTGGATATGGAGGGTTCAAACTACATTCTCCATCAGCAAGCTGGGAGGTGTTGCTCTTTTCTCTCTGGCAGTGAAGGCCTAAACCTACATAGTAGGGGGAGGTTCTTCCCTTTGGGGTTTTCTGTCAGTCTTTATACAAATGCTCAGTAGCATTCTTTGACCATGGGACGAGGGTGTGGATGGAATGACCTGAAGGCTCAGCAACATGTCCGAGGACTTGATAACCCCAATAGGTTCCCCCGGAAATCAAGAAGTTGCTTCCTTTCTTTAGCATACTAGAGGGGGTCATGTGGGTATTTTTATGTGGGTGGGCGAGCTTGATAGAAGACACCTATGGAAAGGTTTGTTAATCCTCCCTAGATGAGAAGACCAAATTAGGAAAATAAGGTGGGTTTTGTAAATTTGGGCCTGGTCTACACTTAAAAATTAGATTGACCTGGCTATGTGGCTCAGGGCTTGCGCTGTAGTTAGGTCAACCTAACCCCCAGTGTAGATGTGACTAGGTCGATGGAAGAATTCTTCTTTTGACCTAGCTATTGCCTCTCAGAGAGGCTGATTAACTACACTGACAGAGAAACCCGTTCCATCAGTGTCAGAAGCATCTAGACTACTTCACTACACTGGCACAACTGCAGCGGCGTAGCTGTAGTACTGTAGCATAGACATACCTTTGGCAGTTAGCATGTTAACATGTTTTTAAATGTCCCTTAGCACCCAGTGTAGGCACCCAGTGGGGTTCAAAAACATATTAGCTGATCATGGTCATAAGCACATTATAAATAAATGTGTAGGTAACAAGAAATAATAAAGTTCACACTTGTGAAAGTTTGTTTTACATTTTTAAACAGCAGCTTCCTAAACTCTCCTCTATTATTCACTATGGACAAATTTGCCTAATTATTTTTGGTTTTAGTAATGTGAATCTGGGGGTGCTTGGCAGGATGTTTGAGCAACAAAGGAACGGTGCGTCAAGTAGAAGTTATCTATCAAATTATATGGAAGTCCTGAAAATTAATATGCACGTGCATGTATATTGTGTGTGTTGTTTTATTTATATGTGTGTGTATATATATATATATATATATATATATATAATAAATTAAAGGCAAATACTTTTTCAATCATATGCGGACTTCCCACTGACTAGACTATCCAGCCAGCTACATAGCCATCTTTTAATGCAAAAGCTTTTGGAGGTAGTTTATCCTAAGCTGTAAACGTCACCAATTTTTCTCCAGTGATTTATACTTTGTTCATTGTGCATGTTCAGATTGGAGCTAACGCTTCTGCAGGACGCCAGTCTCCTTTTTCTCGCCATCCCTGAAGCTTGCCCTCCTTCTCCCATCCCCTCCAACCTGATTGCCCAGGAGGAAGGCTCTTACCATCATTAGAAATTTAGATTTTTCATTTTGATTAGTACTTCTTGTGATGCTTCAAACCCACCACCAATTTAATTTCAGCTCTCCGAGGCCAACATGGAATTTCCAGTTAGGCCTCTAAGCCCATGTCTGGGACTCTAGATGAACGTGGCCTGATTTTCAGAGGTGTTGAGTGACTGCGGTGCCCTTTGAATTCAAGGGGGGGAATTCAGGCCACTTTTGTTTAGCTGCTTAAATATGGATTTGGGAGCCTAAAGTTAGAAAGCTTTAACATTATGATCCTAATAATAGGAATAAAAATATGAGAAAATAGGTCCCTAGAAAAAGATTAGGCTTTGCTCTTCAGTTAATCAATCGATCCACTCCCTGGGTCCAATAATAACCGGGATGTCTACATCCCTCTGAGCCAGACTTTTCCCCTCCCGCTGCCCCAGAGGGCAAGGGCAGTACATAGTGACACCAGGCAAAAGCAGGATAATTTTGTTGCTTTTTAAAATTACAAAAATCTATTTCTGTTTCTCCCATTTTCCTTCTCGTGCCCCGAGGCACCATTGTACGAGCTTTGAACAGACAAGCCCACTATTACAATGTTGTCAAGGCCCTGCTAGTTTTCTAGTTCAAATCCTTGTTCATGCTGTTTGCTAAGTACTTGTTCACGGTGACAGCTTTCAGCCAAACAGAACACACTGAATGCTTCATTCCAAACAGCTCTGTCCTGCTGGGCTTCAAGTGAAACAAGCCCTTCAAACTCCATCATGTGAACTTTTCACAAGGAACAATCTCCTTTAGACAATTCCATTCAGAGATACTATCCGTGAAACTGGGACTTGGGTATGAGGTGACATCAGAGCCTTCCTCCTCTGGCCAGGGTCATGGCCACCAAAGTTGTATTTGTCAGGAAGCCCCCACATGGCATGGGGCATGATTTCCTTAATTACCTAAAGTTTCTCCATTAAAAAAAAAAATCTTTAAAGTGTATTTGAATATGCATTCTTTAGAAAGGCAAAGCAGATGCTTCTGTGAGGACAGCCAAAGGTTGGGTTGGAAAAACAGAATTGTTTAGTGAGAACATAATTCGCAGGCAACTTAAAGTCACA
>NW_020664482.1:6367954-6390974 GCF_002925995.2 Terrapene triunguis | reverse complement strand
ATGGGTGGGTATGCTTGTCCTTTTAGCACACTGTCACTTCTTATACCATTCACTGTGCATTCATTTTTGCTTGAAACCACTCTCAGTACCAAATTCTGACCTGTTACACCTGTGTAACCCCACTGAAGACCAAGAGGTTGTATGGCTGTAACTGAGGGCAGAATTTGACCTGTCGCTGGGAAAGAGGACTGTAATCCATGACTTTCAGAAGTAGGCCTCTAATTTTGGGTGCGTAATGGCAGCAGCTGCCATTGACTTCATTTGGAGTTGCAAGTGTGCAGCATCTCTGAAAATCGGGCCCTGGGTGTCTGAAATTGGGCATCCAAAATTAGAGGCCACTTTTGAAAATGTGGGCTTACAAAAGTGAAAGCAGTGAATAGTGTGAGACGTGCTGGAGCACACCAAGCATTGTCACTGTCAAGTCCGCTCTCGGATCTGGTGTAACTTGCATCTTTGTTTTTCTCCACAGCCTTCCTGCTCCTGTTCACTTCTACCAAAGATCTGGAAAAGAACTAATTGTTGTCACCTACCTTGGGAGGCTTGTTTGCTACAGAGAGAATGAAGTTGCAGATGAAACTGACTTCCAAATTGCTATCCAACTCCACACCACAATGCAGAACGTTGATAGTTTTGAGCAGTCTGACCCTAAATGAAGAAACACGGGGAGGTAAATTGCAGATAAAAGATGACAGTGGGATTCTAGTTAAAATTAAGTAATCACTTCTATGTGCTGCGTGTATGCCATGGGAATGATGTGAGGGATCGCTGGTAGTCCTATGAATATATATTCTTCTTTCTTGTCTCTCTTCTGTTCAGAAAGAATTAGATAACTCATGAATAAGTAAAGCATTACATACTGAGATTTTCTATACCATGTTTTATGATGAGATCCAAAAGTCCATAAGTTGTTAAAGTACTGTTCTACTGCACGGAATGTAGAGAACTTACACCCCAAAAATGTACCCAACAAATGAGGAGGTATGAACATAGGGTGGTTCATCTGTTATACCAAACGATTGTGAGAAAACACAAGAACATGAACAATGTTCTTTTTAGGACTTCTCCACCATCCCCAGAAAACAACATAGGATAGCACGTTTTCAACCAGTAGTAAGGAAGTAGGAAGAAATTTCTCCATGGACATAATTTGGAGTCCTCCAAGCACTTCTAAAACTCAGACCCTAGGTGTCTTAAATGGAGCATCTAAAAATGGGCTTTTGAAAATGTCGTCCTAAACGCTTTGTTCCCATGTCCATGGCTGGGGGTAATAAAACATTTTTTTTAAAGGTCTAGTTTGTACATGGCATGAAATTCAAAGTAGTTTATTCAAATAAAAGCAAATATAGAAAATAATAATCATAAATACCTAACTCTTATATAGCACTTTTCATCAGTCGATCTCACAGCGCTTTAGATAGAGAAATAATTGTATTTATAAAATGCCTTCTTCTGTTGAAGCTCTGGCAGACACTGTATATCACAAGAAACCAATTTAAAAATGTATTACAATGACTGGGAGGTGAGTCCATGCCAATGATTGGATAGTCAGGATCCGGGGATTCCTGGCTCCCAGCTCCATGCTCAGTCATCTAGACTTACTATACAGATAGATTTATCCCACCTAACAATGCTTTCCCCCTGCCATTCATTCGGTATAAAGCGGAAGTAGGTAATTATCATAGTTCAAAACTTTCAGATGATCTCAATATAGAATAAAAGCACATATGAAATGTACATACTGTACATGACACGGCTACATGCATCTAAGTATAATTTTGGCTAGTCCAAAACTTGAATCTGACTAATTCTGTTGCTGACTAGAGTTACGGGGGATAAGGATGGACTAAAATTCATTTTTGTAGTACTTTAAATGTGTTTTTCATTTATTTCTCCCACACACCAGAATCCCCTTAAAATCAATCCCCTCTACATCATCTGTGTCTTGGGGGCCAGGGAGCCCTCCCACAAACCGCTCCATGGCATTCAGGGGTGTAAACCCCCTTCCCCATACATGGCCCCCAAATCCCATTCTCTCCCAGGAGAGTTTGTCCCTTTATACATCATTACATCTGAACAGGGTGAGCGTAAAACTTCTTTGGAGAAATCTGTTTCACCCACATGGGACTGGAGAAACGTGAGTGATTTTCTCCTAATTTACTCAGATGGGAGAATGTCAGTTCCTATCCGTGAAACCACCAAGCAACTTCCCCGTCACAACTTTAGCTACTGCTGCTGTGATTAAAGGGGGTACATGTTATCTGCCCGGCAAAAGAAAGGAATCTGACACTAATGCTAGGATTACACCTACCACAGGGTTTTGCGATCTCTCTGAGCAAGGTGCCCTGTTCGGTAGCATCTTTAAGAGGGAGACTCACCAAGCATGAACCTCCCAACAGATTGAGATTTGAGGATTTTGAGCTAGAAGGGGCCATTAGACCATGTTGTCTGACCTCCTATGTAACACAGGCTGTAGGATTTCATCCAGGGACTCCTGTAGTGAGCCCAATAACTTGCTTATCTTCCAGTAAGGCTTCCAGTCTCCATCTGAAGATGAAACAGATGGGAGGAGTTGAATTCCTCCCTCACCCCACCCCCAAGACTCAGCTCCAGAGTCCTAGATGCTCTTGACTTCCCCGTTCTGAGGATCCTATGGCACAGAGAGGACTCCTCGGTGGAAAACCGGTAGGGCAATAAAGAGCCGAGGTGACTTCATTGAGGGTCCCCACCCTCCTTCCCAGCACTCAAAGTGAGCTGAATTATAAAGCTGGACCAGGCAGTGGAACCTCAAGGTGGAGTTAATCACGCAGCTTCAGCAGGCCCAGATCTGCAGAGAGCCCCACCCTCGACTACCCTGCTGTTCAGTGACCCGACCTGAGTGTGAGTGCGGTTTGTGGTGGGTGGGGAGTGATGGAAAGAGACCCTTGTTTTGCATGTAGACTCAGAGTACGTGCAAGGGGCGGGGGCAGGGGGAGTTCTGCCTGCAACCAGAGGAGAATTTATTTCTTTTCCCCAGAATTCTGGGTGAGGGCTTAAGCCAGTTTTGTTGTTCTTCAAGAGAGACCCTGAATATATTGAACCTGGCCCTTCTTGCTGCCATTAACAAACTGGCATAAGGGTTCCACCTCGTTAGTGCAATGAGGCGGATTTAGCCCAGAAGTCCTGGGAAATGCAAGATGTTGCAGGCTCATGACAACAAAACCAGGTGATACCTAGGGAACTGAATTTTCAGGTTTGGGGTTCACTCAAACCCAGAGGGGGCGAAGTAACAAAGGCAAATGTTCACTTCAGCCCAGTGAACTGCTGAGTTACTCAGTCATTTCCATGCTGCAGATAATGGATTTACAAATCGGGTTTTCCAAGGTGGCAATCCAGGGTCACGTGGACACTTGGAAGATCTGTTCAGTATTCAGAACTCCTTTTATAGCCTGCCCTCGGTACGTTACTCTAAGCGAGAGATGTCCAGCTGGAATCTGCGGTGCACCGCTCTATTGGTGTAAAACGTACTTGTCATTTTTAAGTTCACACGGGCACATATTGCTGATGATTTGGGATTTTGGAACTAAATGGCACCATTCAATGGAAGTGCCTTTGAGGAGGGGGATAGTGGAATTCACAATGAACCATGCCCTCAGTGGGAAAGTCCCCTTGGGAAGAAGTGGAGGACGCAAAGGTGTAGCCTCTCAGTCCCAGGATCATGTAAGTGTGGGGAGAAGGAAACTCTGAGTCTCATATAGTGTGGCTTCCCCTTCTGGGAGAGCCCTGTGGCCTTGGTCTACCTCTCTACACTTGCAGAAAGCACTCCGCTGATTCAACAGAAGTATCCACTGCCCAGGAAGGGATGACGGTTACTGACAACCAGTCTCTGTCCAGTTAGGGGCTCCTCCACTCACAGAAGCTAAAGGGACATTTGGGACCATTTAGCTGATTTTTAAACATGATTTTGGCAGCTACGTTCAGATACTCGAATACTAAACTCAGCTACGAGTCACACTGGGTGCACCAGCTGGCGTTCCAGCCTGGGTCACCAGCAGTAAAACAAAAGGATTCTCTCCCCCAGAAGTAACCCAGAATTTATTTCTGCAAAGCAGCAGGTCTTTATTTCTATTCCACATGCGGCCAATGAGTCTCATTCGCCACGACCGCTAAACATATGTGCCAGCTTCTTAAACTTCTTGAAATGTTCCAGTGTTTCAAAACTGGAGCAAGTTAGTAAGGGCTTGGTATTGGAGGTACTCTGGAATAGCTATTCCACCTTAAATTCACAGCCTCCTTTAATCTGGAATAACTCTGAAGTGTAAACAAGCCCTAAGGCATGAAGAAATGTTGGGGCTGATTTTTAAAGATGCTGAGCTACATGTAGATGCCATCGGTTGCAACTTGAAATGTGACTCCTCGGTACCTCTGACAATCAACCCCCCTTATTGTATTGGAAGAAGGGAGGCCACTGTCATCTGATCATATTCAGGTACATCTCTTCTCACAGCCGCTAGCAAGCACATATTCAGTGCTTGCTAGCGGCTCCTGCTACAGTCACTGGGAGCTGAGTGGCCCATTTTACCAACAGAAGGTAAAGAATCTTTAACCTCTGTCTGCTAGAAAAGGAAATTAACGAACTCCGTTGACATCTAAAACTTCCCAGACTGTTTGTAAATCTATTTATTATATATGTCCTGTTAAAGCATATTCACATAAAACAGATTTAATATTGAAAGCACTGTTTTGTTTTACTCTAGTTCTCCCCAAAAAGTGTATCAGAGAACACACGGTATCTAAACATTAATTCACTTTTAGTAGACTGTGATTAACTGCTAAATTCAGAGCCAATTGGGCATGGAAGGGAATCATATAATTTAGACTGCTTAACCTATGAATCTACATTCTGGACTTTATAACAAATAATTAGCTTCCATTCACTCTGTGGTCTTTAAATCCGCAAAATTCCTTTCGATTTATTTATATATAATTTTGAAAGGACATACTCTTATCTTTTTTTGACTGGTATAACTCCAGACAGGAGAACTGAGCATAAAGAAGTAGTAACTTAATGTATTTCTTTAGGCTGTTTACAAGAACAGAAGTGACATGCTTAGCTATTTTTTCCCCTCCCAAGTACATTTCACAGATTTCGTGTGAACAATAATAAATGCAATAAAAGTTCTCTTGGTTCAACATTTTTTTCATGTTCATTTCTCCGTATTTTATCATCACTCTCAAAATGAGAAATGCACATTTTTAAGTGCGTTGCAGGGGGGAGGGGAGATTGTGCTTTTTTCTATGCAATCCTTGCTTTTTTATGATTCATTAAACCTTTTATTTCCCCCCCAAGCCCCCGTGTGTAATTGGACCCCTCTCATTTACATGCATGAGGGATGCATAATTCTGAGAGAGGCACAATCTGCCAAAAAAAGAAAAGAGGAGCCAGCACTTGGGCTGAGCTACAAGATATTCATATAGCCAAGGCAAACTTCGTAACATTGCAGTTCCAGAGTAGCATCAACTTATTGCAGCACTAACAAGATCAGTTCTGTGGCCATTCGTAATAATTGTTCTGGGCTCTAGATAGAAAAAACTCACCCTAGAGGTACAAGCAGTTCCCATTTTTCAATTTCGTTTCTCTTATCATAAAAACTGGCACTGGCTTGACTTACAGTGGGACATCAGTCTTTTCTTTTAAAATGTATTTATTTATGAACTGAAAACCTACAAGAAAGACTGCACTGTCTTTGAGATGGCCGAATGCTCTGGTAAGGCTTTGCTTGTCTGTCGGAGAGCCTCTATTCAGTTGGTTTCAGCAACTGATTAATTCGTTAATTAGTACCTTCGAGCAGACTAGTGGTGTTATGCAATGTTCGTGGCCTAAATGGTGAAATCTTGAATCTAGTCCTGAAATTTTAAAAAGGGAGAAGAAACACCATGATTTTTACCTCTGCCTTTTCTAAAGACTGCATATAACTATTTGCTGATAAGGTACTAGTCTGAACTTTTCTTGTAAGAGAGCGTTACACTTAACAGCCTGATTTCTTCCTTCGCATACTGATATAATTCCAGAGGGTGAAATATATTTTAATTAGTTTTCTACTTAATTAATTTCCATTCAGAAAATCACTTTGTATAAATGATATGAACTGCTTCTGATCTCACTCACACCAGCTTAACTCCACTGGGCCAGATCTTCAGTTGATGTAAATTGGTGTAGCTTCAATAAAGTCAATGGAGGTAGGCCGATTTACATCAGCTGAGAATCTGGCCTATTGACTTCCACGAATAACTCCTGATTTATACCAATACTATGGAGATCAGACTAAATGCTAGAAAATGAATAGCGAAATGATTTTTTAAGTTTAATTGACTGTTGCCTTTTGTTTATAATGCAATAAAAAAACTTGTCTGCATATTTTCAGGTTAAACAAAAAAATAATTACTATAACATGTAATTCAAGTTAGCAAATAAGTCAGTAATACACCCATCACACCCGTGTGTTTTACAGGTTTTTAAGAAATGGAACTTTATGCATTTAAAAAATTGGTAATTTTAAAATCCAGCGAGGAAAAAACCACAAATGTGATATTGTTTTATAGTATAATATGTGAGGCTTTACTCATTGTTACAACCAGTCCTTATTTTAGTTGGGTGGGCAGCTTTGTGTGTGTGTGTGGTGTTCCTTCTTTTTATTCCTAGATAAATTAGTTAAATATGTGATGGTAGAAAAAAACAAATATGTAGCAGCTAATACTTGTTTTTTAGGTTGTTGCTGCTGAGAGTGGCAAACTGGAATAATTTTAGGACTGAAAAAAAAAATATTAAGCAATATTTCCTCTAAGCTCCTTCTGTGATTTTATACACTTGCACCAATTTTTTAGGTTCAAACGCTTTAAAAAATGTTGAAGTAACTTATGAAGGTCTTCGTAAAGTATAGCTGCACGTATGTATTTAAATGTCATTTCAAATAAGGCTTTGATTTTAAACCTTAACAGTCATTGTTTTTAATCTGACGACAATCCCTATATATTAGTTGCACTCGCCTATAATTGTACGAGCTAAATAACACAAAACTGGATACACGTCCCTATAGGCTGGTAAATGGGGAGGACTGAAAGCAAAAGTAAACACTAACCTTACAAAATAAAAGAAGTTAAAAGATAAGTGTTAAGGACCTTTTTCTTTTTGGAGAATAAAACAAGATTTAGTAGCTTTCCACTTAATTTAAATGAAAAGAATCACTACCTTACATATTGCACTGATAATGTAATGGAGAGAGAAAACAAAAACGTCTTTGTAGCAGTGACACCTCCTATAGTTGTTGTGAAGAAACTTTTCCCCTTGGTATCTGCTAACAAATTCTAATTAATGCTGCACATTCCTCCACTGAAATCATTTGATGCATAACAAGGGGGAAAAGAGAGAAGGGGGGAAAAAAGAAGAAATTCTCAGTGCTCATGATTGCCCTGTTAGAATTATGGGAGTGAAGGTCTGGGCCTCCTAACTTACTGTCTATTAAAGCAGAGCTTTGAAAGAGAAATGCAACCTACAAAAGCTGTCAATCTTCCTTGCCCCTAAAGTCTGGGTTCACATGGATTCAAGTGACAGCCCTCCTCCCCCGCGCACAATACATCAATCTGTCTCTCCCACAAGCACCCACAGCCTATTGTGCCGGCCGCAGGTGCCTATTATGGCACCCATGGCTGCCTCCCACGGCTCCGCCCCTGAGAAACAGGAACTCCAGACAATAGGGCCCTGTGGGAAGATGGGAGGTGGGTGTTTTGAGGGGTAGCAGACAGATGGTAAAGGGTGCCGGGGGGTAAGGTATTTCCAAAACAACTGCCCAAGATTTTAACTTTCTCCACTTGCCTTCGTTTCAGTCAGGGGCTGCTCTCAACAGAGCTGTGCACCTGCCAATAGGCATAGCTAGGTTTTATTATTTAGTAGTTTATGTATGAAACCCTTGGCTCCCCAGGTAGTCACAGGTTCCCCCACAGCTGCAGAGAGAATCACATTAGTCGAGAGTATTGCTTTTCCAAAGGTCCTTCCTGTGACAACCCCCTTTGGTGGATAAGGAGGCACTGGGGATGCGGTGTCCGTACAGAGTTCTGTGGAGACTTTCCTCCCACTCATGGGCAAATTCTGTAGGCAGGGGTAAAGAGGATCTATAGGTGATACAGCGTTTAGCAGTACATATCACTAAGTGCTGCTAAAGAAAATGGGCTTTGGTGAACATCGGTTCCCAGGCATTCCTAAAAGTAATCAATATTAACCATTTAATACTCAGCTTTGACTGAAACTCGGCACTGATCTAGGACTCTGGGCTCTGCCACAGACTTCCAGTGTGACCACGGGCAAATCCCTTAATATCTCTGTGCCTCTCGCTCTGACTCATTTCCCCACTATCTTTCGCCCACACTTTGTGTATCTTGTGAAGTTAGACTTTACATTTTTGGGGGGGGGATGTGTTTGTACATCTCGAAGCACAATGGGGCCCCTGGAAGGGCCTCCAGGTGCTGCCATAATACAGATAAATAATAATGATGGTGAAGAAGAAGGAAATCATAGAGCTCTAAGTCACGGTGGAAGAGTTTGGGTGCTCATTTCTTCTGTGGGTTTCAGGTCCTTTCTGTCCCATTTATTCCCCTCCACCCTGTTAATTGGAGGGGAGTATTTGTACCCATAGGAAGAATGGGCAGATCTCATTGTATTTAAAGGGGACTTGCAAAGGGGGAAAATGAGTTTTGGCCATTTGATGCTTACAGAAATCCAAGGGCTGAAAAGTTTTTATTATTTATTGGGAGATTTATGCTAGAAACTCAGGTCTTGTCTATCCTGGAAGGTCCAAAGGATGAGGGGAAAACCAGGTTATGATGCCAGAGAAACCATGTCAATAAAAGCTGAGCAGGGAGGTGATACTTGTTCAGACTATTTAAAATTCTGTGTGGCATTTGTTTTTAACCCCTTTTCTGCTGCAGTGCTTGGGAGAACAGATCTCTTTGATAAGGATCACCCGGCTCCTTCAATGAATGGCTAAGGAAGAACTCAATCCACCTAGGATTCTTACAAAACCAGAGGTGACAACGCTTGTATTTCTAAAGTAAAAACAAGCAGAAACAAAAACTTCATTGAGGGGAACATGAGCCTTTCAGTCCTCTTTATACATCAGAAAAGGGCACAAGCCCACTTTTCAAAAATCTCCTCTGTTGGTCTCCTTTTAAAGAGGAAAGTTGTTTTGAAGATCCTATATTATTTTTCCCCTCAGTTTGACCACTTTACTCTGAATGCAGCATATGTTTTATTTCTGAGACTGCAGTTAAAGTCAGCACCAGTGAAATGATATTGTTGGTGGTTTCATCTCAGCCCTTCGGTGTGTAACTTTAAAAAAACCCACAAGAATAATTCGGTGTTGAATGACAGTCAGAAATCAGAGTGCTGAGTTTGCTCATTTGCACATAAACATTACAATAATATCTTTAGGCGAGGGCAGGAGAAAAATGTCCAGTTCCCCTGGAGAAGCCGAGTGAGTTCCGCTTTGCTAGTCAAAAAAAGATCAGTTTCAGGTTTCTCTTCAGATGTGCATTTTAGAAAGGCAGACAGGAACTGGGGACTGACAACTCTGTACGACAGTCCTACCCGGCAGAGTGGTCCTAATTGGCAAAGCTGTTTGGACCCCGCTAATTTAAATAAAGAGAAATCTCTGATACAGACGACAATAGTCTTGCCTGAAACCGTCTGATCTTTTTTTTAAAAAAAGGTTTTTATTTTTATTTTCTTTCCCTTTAGACTAACCAAGCACCCATCTACCAGCTCTGTGCACCCCACCAATAACTTTAAATGACAAAATCAAATACCAATTTCAAGCAGCCATCCCTTCTACCAAACAGCAGCTCTAAATAATCCATGTTCACACCCCAACACATTGCCCACTATGTCTATTTCCCCGAATTTTCTTTCATTACCAAGCAAAACACCTTGCCCTGAAGCTCTGACCTATTTCAGACAAGACCCGAAACAGAGCAAATTAGAAAATTCTGTCACTTTTAAAACCTTCCCAAAGTCACAAACATACTGTACGAATGACCTTTCTGAACCATAAAGTTCGGATCCAACTGCCATGGAAGTCGGCGGGAGTCTTCCATTGACTTCAGGATTTGCACCAATAGTTTGAATCGGTTGAAAAAAATGTATCTCCACAGACACAAATGTGGAAGGCAGATTTTTAAACATGATCAAGCATACAAGGGAGGAATGTGAATAATTTATTCTAGTCTAGTTTTAAAATTTTTAAACTGTCCAATTTCTGAGAGAGAACATTCTTGGGATAAATATTTTTCATATATATATATATATAAATGTGTGTTGAAGGTTTTCATTTCTATCTGTACAAGAAACATTTTATTTTGTGTCTCCAGGGTATTGGCAGGAAACTTGTAAGCACCATCTGCCATTCCAGTTGCATCACAGGTTTGTAGTCTAGCTGTTTGTTTCATTAGATATTGGGTTGCTGATGGATGATCAGGTAGCACAGTGGTCCCCAACGCGATCCCCGCGGGCGCCCTGGCACCCTCTGGGGCATCTATGTGCCCCCACATACTGTCCGGCGGACAAGCATCCGCCGAAATGCTGCCGAGGAGCAGCGTCATCCAGAGGCGTCGCCGCCGAAATGCCGCTCTGGATGACGCTGCTGCTCGGCGGCATTTAGGCGGCGACGCCTATTGACGTTGTCACTTGTCGGCGACATTTCAGCGGATGCTCGTCCGCCGGCCACGGTCCTGGGTGGCTCGTCATCCGGCGCCCGCCAGACGAAAAAGGTTGGGGAGCACTGAGGTAGCAGATCTGGCCAAGAGCATGTTTTTTTTTCCATTTGTGCCTGGCAAGAAGAGTTCATGGACTTTATCCATACAGTGCCACCTCAATATTAAATTAGCATACTATGTGAGCTGAAATCAAAAACGACTGGCATCTGTGGAAAGATGCCGCTGGTGCAACCTTGGTTTACTTGAACAATGTGCACAATATGGTCACCCACTCCAATACCTTGCACAGTGAGTGCCTTACACTAGTGCTCCAGAATCTGCACTGGCTGCCAACAAGTTGCCACATGGAATTCAAGGGTTTGTTTTAGAGCCCGGTTCCCCAAGAGACTACCTCTCTTTTCTTGCAATATTAGCATATCGGCAACCAGTGGAGCCCTGTTGCTTTACAAGGTCACTCATAGGAAGTTAGTCATGAAGGGTCCTTGAAGCTTTGGATAGCCCAACTTTTCTTTTTGGTATGTAAGGCAGGGAGGTGGGACAATGGGTTAGAACTGGGAATATTGTTGTTAATTGGTAGGCTGGTTTCATTGTTGATGTCTAGTCACTTCTAAAGTATATTGAAAGTTCAAATTTTTGTATTAAATATTGTTAATTTTAATTTCTGTGAAATATCTAGGGCTTGATCCAAATCCCATTGCAGTCAATGGAAAGACTCCAATTCACGTCAGTGGCCTTTGGACCAGGTCCTTACTATACAAGACAGTTGCTATCAAAACACAAGCAATAAACAAAACCAGGGCCTCTTTCAGGACCGGCTCTAGGCACCAGCAAACCAAGCACGTGTGTGGGGCGGCACAGTTTCAGGGGCGGCATTCTGGCCACCTTTTTTTTTTTTTGCTTCGGCAGTTGTGCTCTCAGAGTTGTTGTTGTTGTTTTTTGCTTGGGGTGGCAAAAAACCTAGAGCCGGCCCTGGCCTCTCTGCAAAGTGCATCTCTGCCTTGTGTGATCAAATATGGAATACTGCATTCAAAGTCTAGAACGATTCAATACAACAAATAAAGACAACAGTCCCGAACAAAGTGTCTTACAATGCTGAAACTGTCCTCACTGAGGGTATGTCTACACTTAAAATGCTACAGTGACACGGCTGCAGTAGCACTTCAGTGTAGACACTACCTATGCTGACGGGAAGGGTTTTCTCATGGGCATAGTTAATCCACCTCCCTGAGAGGTGATAACTAAGTCAATGGAAGAATTTTTCCATCAACCTACCACTGCTAAACTGGGGGGTTAGTTCGGCATAACTACAGCTCTCAAGGGTGTCGATTTCTCACACTCTGAGAGACATAGTTATACATAGTTATGTAAATTTGCGGTGTTGGCCAGCTCTAAGTGTACTTAGCAGTAAGGACATTTGGAATTTAACTGTGGTAGTGATTCATTAACCATATATTCAATTATTGCACTGTATTTGCAGACATTTATGATAGGCATTAATTACATGTATTATAATCACATTCTAATGTTCATTAATGATAAACAATGTGTATTAATATCACTCAGACAAGAACTAAAGATTAAGGTGGAAACCTATTTGATGTAATGGCCATTAGTCAATTCAGAGTGATGCTTGGGAGCCTAATATGAATTGAGACAGTCAATATTTCATCAGGAAGATTCTCCCATCTTCTTGTGAAAAGTTCTTTGTCTTAAAAAAAAGTTACTTAATTAAAAATGCACATTTTAAAAGGATGTATTTTAAATGGTACTCTATTGTTCTATTGAAATATATGGGGCCAAATTCAGACCTGATCTAACCACACTCCCGTTAGTAGAATTGAGTGCTTGTATCAATGCTGACTTTGGCCAGTGTCTCAAAGTTAACATTTTTAATGCCTACAAAATATTTAGCTCCAGTATCATTTTTGAAACCCAGCAATAAGAATAGGTCAGTCATGTAGGCTGTGGAGAATTCTCTCTTGATTGCAACTGACCGGTTGGAGTATTTACCTGTTCAGTCCTGATTAATGTTAATAAGATCCGACAATGGTCCCACACCATGTGCAGTATAGTGAAATACACCAGCTGCGTGAAAAGTTTTGTTCACACTCTTCAGTGGCTAAACTGTCAGCTTGCTCCCAGTGCAGACATCAGTTTCCCTCCTTGACATCACTTTGCAATGGCTTTGTTTAGAATGCAGAAGAAGTGTTAGATTGGCAGCCCTGGGTACTGAAATGCTCTCATAATCTAAAGTATAGATACAGTCAATGGTGCTGGAACTAGGGATGCTGGGGGTGCTGCCGCACTCCCTGGATTGAAGTAGTAATAACAAACTCCAAATACGTGGTTTCCATCATCAGCACCCCACTATGAAAATTGTTCCAGCATCCCTGGATATAGTTCAGCATGGGCAAAGGTTCCCCAAGCTTCCCCACCATCAATGTGCCTTAATCTTGAACAGAACAGTCACTTCTTTGGGGTGGGGGCAGCAGAAGGTAAGTCATTTCCCATGTCCATCCATTGCTTGTCCTCTCTACTGAAGGGTACTAATTATCACTGGCTGCGGTTACCCTAGAGATTACAGTAGAGGCATCAGCACTCTCATCACACAAAAAATCAAAACAAGGTTAGTTGAGGAGATTGAGCCAGTAGAGGCAGCCAACCTGAAAGCCAAAAGAAGAGGACCATCTCCATCCAGCAGGGATGGCTTCCAGGGATTGAAGAGTGGTCAGAGCAAAAGGTGTTCTTCAACTGTTTGTAGCTCCTTATCTGAAACATCAGGCTTAGCAAAGCCGAGCAGTCACCAGCACCGGGGGCAGAAATTGTGTTTCTCGACATACCAGTTGACCGGCAAGGAAGAGCAGGAATAAAAATTGTGGATTATGTTTGTTGCCCCAAATAATATGTTACTTGAAGGAATTCATTAATTGACTGAAATGAATGGGAGGGGTGCAGGATTTGGCCCGTATCTGGTTTTGGTGTCCTTGTTAGCTACATTAATATATTATTATATTTCTTGTATTGTCTTGGAAAGCAGGTAAGCAGAAGTTCAGACTGGAGAAGTTGAACAAGTGCAGTTAGTCATATAAATGCTGTAACTTTCTCACCAAAGAAGTTCTCTCATCTTGTGGCTGGCACTTGAAAAACCTTTGAAGTGCTGGTGCCTGATCTAATGCCCATGGAAGTCCATAAGAGAAGCCTGAAGAAGTTTATTGATTTTAATGGGGGTTGAACCAGACCCCAGATGCTAACTTAGTTATTTAATTTAGTTAAACACAAAGGGAGGTAGGGTCCAACTTATTTCTTTACTTTTTGTTTCTCTTGTTTAGAAATTTTGTTCAATGATTATAGCTCAATTTGTGACGGTGCTGGCAGCACAGTGGCAAATTTGGAGAAATGCTGGAAAATTGGCAAAATAAATTTGTGTAGACTTGCACATACTTTTGGGGGGGGGGGCAGAGAACAGAATTCACACTCAAGATCCATTTTTCCCACTACACAAACCCCATCTATTTCCCACAATTCAGATGGTAATCTTTGATGCGGTTCACCTGGAGAAGTGACTCCAACCGAATAGTAAAAGCCAGTGTAACCTGCTATCTCTGATTACAGAACATTCTTTTCTAAGCCTATATGTTCTTGGTGATACTTGGTACAAAGAGGACAACTGCCCTCATACTTACGCTCATCTGTCATGTGTTCTTGTCAGCTCAAATATATCCTTTTTCTTCTGTTAAGAACTTCAGATGGGATACAGCAAAGCTGATCTATGCCTGCTACTGCAACAGGTCTACACGTGATTTTTCAGCAAGCTAAATTGCTAAATTTAAGGTAACCCGTCTCATTTAACTATTCTAAAGGATTCATTAGCTGCTAGCCCCTGTTCTAGCAATATTCTACACTTGCTACTAATTATAACAGATAGTCTTGCCTTTCTTTAATTTTTTTTTTTGCGAATGGTAGGAATCAGATTGCAATGTTATGGCTTTGTATAAATATTGTTTAATAATATGTTGCTGGCCATTGTGGGTGGCCGTGATAATGAGAAGGAAACCTATTTTCTACCTGTCTGTTTTTAGATTTGTGCCTGATTTGGGCTCTAGCAAGTTCTTCTAACATTGTTAATGGTGGAGCGCCACCTGCTGTATCCATGGTTATCTGAATGAGACATTTTTCTAGATAGCCTGAATGTCTAGAATAGAATTAGAATATGCTTAAAATTAAATTAACCCATTTGCAGTTACTGAATCCCAGGTAATATTTTCCATTGTACTAAATTGCTGGGGCCAATTTAATGCCCCCTTTGTATGTGACTGGCATACAGTTTGCCCCATGAACAGCAATATTTACAGATAGTAAGAGAGCAGGAGTAGCAAAACATGATTGCCCCCTGGAAATCAATCATAGTGTAAAACCACTGAGATCAGAATGGGCACTAGAGGTCATTAGCTGGGAGCTGATTGGCAGTGTTGTCATCTTCACTTATAAGTTCTGATTCTCCTCTTCCATAACATCAGTTTTACACAGAGCAACTTCATGGACACCGCAGCATGAAATCACACTCAGGTCGACAATCTTTGGGCTTAGGGTGGACCTACAAGCAACTCTAGGAAACCTTCCAAACTGGGAAACAGCTCCCCCTGGTGCTCTCCTAAACATCTTTCAGTTTCCTACTAATTCCGAGTTGCACTTACTTGTCTGCAGGTCCTACAATTTAAAGATCAAAATATGCTGCTTATCTGTGTTGTGTGTGCAATAAATTTATTCCACAGTTCACATCAATTTGGGTGAAAGTCATTCAGTTCACATTGTTCTCTAGGCCTGGGTGATAGTAAAAAACATCAGATCAAATATGTGTTCTTTCATATAACGAAGGCTTCAGCCCTGCAGTTCTCCTCCAAGTAAAACTCCCACCATAGTCTGTGCCTGAGAATGCCTGCAAGATGAGGCTCAAAGCCTTTTATGAGGCATCTTAACCAACAGGATTACTGTATCCAAATTATAGAGATGCTGTCAGTTCAGTTTAGGCTGGAAATATTGGGCCAGGAAGTCTTTGAACTGCAGGATTGATCCCTATGTTTAGGAAAAAGGGGTTTACACACCTTAATAGCAATGATCCCCAGATCCTTTTTTAAAATACATGAAAATATGTTGGGGGAATGTAACCATTCTCCTTGCAACATGGCTCATACAGAACATGAGAAAAGGAAAGCGAAACCAGCCAGTGAAACTGTCCAGGCCAGCTTTGTTGTCTCAGCTGAATGAAATGCCAAAAGGAAACCGACTGCATAAATGGCAAGAAGTATATTAGATTTACACAATTAGTGCATTTTTCGTACTCGACTAGTCTAAAATTAGTGACAGAGAAAAGGAAATCAAATAAATGTCAAAACCCAGAAACTTTGGGCTACATCCTCAGCTGATATAAATTGATGCAATTCGGCCCATCAAGGAGCCAACGCTGATTTACTCTGGCTGAGTATCTCACCATCGTTTCAAAAGCATCCTGGTTGCTAAGTGACAACCACACACATATCATATCCGTAAACTATTATATTCAGTTTTCTTGAAGATTACGCTCGGCTTTGATGGAATTTAGGAAACAATAGGGATATAGTGGGGGAGGGTGAAGTGTGTGTGAAAGTGTTGGGGGACTGATGGATTTTAGAGGCTGGCTGAATGGTAATGACAGTCTGTGCTTCGTTCAGGGGGACTTGATCAGAATGACGCTACAGAAAGTCTATGACATCAGGTCTATAGGTCTGGATTGTACTCATGAGATGCACATGCTGTTTCACCCTCTGTGTGCAGATCTCCTCTGTCCTGTGCAGAAATAGGGAGTCTGCTGTCTTGTTCCCTCCCATCTTAGCATCTGGATTTGATACTTTCCTGGAACTGGAGCTCTCAGACAGTCACTATTAGTTTTTGCTTTTTGTTTAAAGACACAGGGCTCCAGCTGCATGTGCATCTTCTAGAGATGAGGACTCTGTTGTGTACGGTGGAGAGGAGAGCACAGCGGTCATCACGGGTTGAATGATCACCTTTGGTGACACAGTTCCAAAGATGAAACACAAATTCCTGGATCCACAGGTGGTTCCGTTAGTTAATGTTTTCTGCAGAGCACAGAATCTCTGTGCCACTGTGATCTCCCACGGCAGCACAGGTGTTTTCATCTTCCAAGGGCTCTTTTGAGCACAATCTTCTGCAAGCAGCTGATTAATGTAAACCTGCTGTGTATGGCGTTACTTCCTCAGTATGCCTATGGCAAAGAACAGTGTTTACAGGTTAGGGGAATTAGGAGGACATATGCCAATAGAAATCATTTAATGTTGATAGCAATGTTTGCTAAGGGCAGTCTCCTTCCCTATCAAACTTTCCCACTCCTGGGTTATGGTTTTTCAAGGGGGCACCTTTATGGAGGGGGTGTTCTGGGAACTAGTGTCTTAAAAGATTTTTGCAGCTAGGAAGCCATGTAGTTCCTTGTGCTAGGGGAGACAAGAGTGTTTTGCCTCTTTACATCCAGGCGGGTCATGTTGCGTTGCATGTAGTGTTGTATACTTGTGGAGTCAGAGGGACTACTAAAACATTTCAAAAACATACTGAAATATGTGCCTTTTCTTTTTTAAACTACATCCAAGCCATTTAGGTCTATAACCATTATGGAACAGTGACTAAAAAGAGAGTGAAGGAAAGACAAGAAGTCACAATGCAATCAATTTAAAATGGTTTTACGGGGGCTGGCTCCACTTCCCAATGCAAGAACTAGTGAGAAGCAGAGTTCTACTGTCTCCAACTGCGATGCCACATGTATGTATCTGAATGTGTGACAACTGTGTGACGACCGTTTTTATAACAAAGCAACTGATATTTTAAATGATGCTTCAGGCCACTAGAAAATACTCCCCAATTATTACTACCTAGCTTAACACTTAAAGGGGAATATTAAAACACCTGAATACTTTCAGCCCTATCACATGGAAATAATCTCTAATCATTGCACAAAGCTACAGTTTTAGGTTCAGCTGCAATGTTAATAGGATACAGAGGCTTGTGCTTTGCCCATGGGACAAATCGTGAAGTTTTTACTCGGACTGTCACTTGAAGTCAATGGGTGTTTTACTTGAGTAAGGAATGAGTGAAAATCCCCAGAGACCCTTAGGATTTGACCCATATGTGACGTTGTGCAGTCTATATGGTTTTATAAAAACTTGATAATAAGTCAATATAATGTAACTGGGATAGTTTTAGAGAAAATACGGTAATAAGTGAATGTAACGTACTGGGATATGCTTCATGCAAAAGGTCTCTTGTAAGGTATCATTACAAAGCTTATAATCTACTGAGTATGATCATCTGATTTGTAGAAATGTACCACTCTTGTATCTAAAACTAGAAATATAAAATGTAACTCTGAGGGCCTATTGTAATTATGTAAAGTGTGGGCCATTAATGATGGTTTGGAATCTTGATGACTCCCATTGTCTGCAGATGGCTGTTTACCTGTGAGTCTCCCTGTATATGTGTGTGCTGGCAAGTGGGCAATGAAGTCTTGCAGTGACATGTGATCATGTCACCTGAACTGGAATCCATCTTTAACCTGGTGCTTTTCCAGAGAGGGGGGGTGGAAACCCAGAGGGACAAAGGGTTCCCGCCTTATGCAAAAGATATATAAAGGGGTGGAAGAGAACAGAGAGAGGAGAGGAGCCATCATGGAGATAACACCTAAGCTGGAACAAGAGCTGTACCAGGGGAAAGAATTGTGCCCAGGCCTGGAAGGTGTCCAGTCTGAGAAAAACTTACTGAAGCATCTCTGAGGGTGAGATTATCTGTATTTAGTTTGATTAGGCATAGATTTGCGCATTTTATTTTATTTTGCTTGTGACTTACTTTGTTCTGTCTGTTACTACTTTGAACCACTTAAATCCTACTGTCTGTATTTAATAAAATCACTTTTTATTTAGTAATTTACTCAGAGTATGTATTAATACCTGGGGGAGCAAACAGCTGTGCATATCTCTCTATCAGTGTTATAGAGGGCGAACAATTTACGAGTTTGCCCTGCATAAGCTTTATGCAGGGTAAAACGGATTTATCTGGGTTTAGACCCCATTGGGAGTTGGGCATCTGAGTGCTAAAGACAAGCACACTCCTGTGAGCTGTTTTTAGGTAAACTTGCAGCTTTGGGACAAGTGATTCAGACCCTGGGTCTGTGTTGAAGGGGACTGGAGTGTCTAATTCAGCAAGACCGGGTGCTGGAGTCCTGAGCTGGCAGGGAAAACAGAAGCAGGGGTAGTCTTGGCACATCGGGTGGCAGCTCCCAAGGGGGTTTCTGTGATCCAACCCGTCACACCATAGATCTTAATATATGGGCTGATAGAAGTGGTGATGACAGCAGAGTAGCGTGTGTCCCTTCAAAAGTTAGGACCAAGGGAGAAGCTATGGAATAATGAGGATAGGGTCTAGAAGTCTAGTCCCCAAAGTTAGGACAATTAGTTGGAGGAAAATGCCCTATGAAGTATATTTGGTTTCTTACTTGAACCTTTATAAAGTTCCAGATATACTGTATATAAGGCTCCCACCTATTAATGTTGATCTTCCAAGACCAATTCATTTTATCCTGGTGCTTGACGCCTTGTGCTTGTCAAGCATAAATGTCCATGAGGCAACATCCCGCTACAGTGACGTGTTAACCCCACAGATATTTGGAGAACTGTTAATATCTGGCAGGCCTAGGTTGCAGGGTGCAGAAGAGCCCCCCCTCGAATACAAACCATCAGCATTTGGCTGGCTGATAACACTACACACTGCGGAGAGTCAGTTGGAGGCTCTGGGTTTTTCGGGAGCAGTCCAGGGCTCTCTAGAACAAGCCCTACTGGATGGTGCCACTTCCTTATTTTATCCGGTGACCCAAAAAAAGTGACAATAGAAATAGTGTCTCCCTCCCACCACCTATTTAAAGGAAGGGTAAAGTTGGCACTTGCCGACATGCCTGCAAAGGGGAGTGAGGGAGCTAGAACTCCCCTTTACTGTCCTCTACTAGCTCCCCACATTGCAGGTCACAGCATAAGCAGGAGAGCAGCCTCCATAGGGCTCCTGCTACCTGCCCTAGGCAGAAGGGCGTAGGCAAAGCATGAGCATAGCCCGTGACTTCACTTTGCAATGTGCCAGCCAGCGTAGCTGAACTGACAGGGAGGGAGGAGTAAAGGTCTGGCACAGATTACTGCCCCCTAGTGCAAGGGGAGAAGCAGGGACTGAACTGTGACTTTTCAAATCACAATTCAGGCCCTGGTCTGCTCCTGGGACAGCACAGCTAGATGCTGCCTTGACTCACAACAGATTGCACTGTCACAATGTAGCCTTGACTTTGGGTTTTCATCTGTCTTTGTTTATCTTTTATTGTCTGTCTCAGGTCTTACGCCTGGAGGAGAATGTGGGTGCCTTTCAGAGATCACTGCTATAAATGGAGAGTGGACAAATTTCCTCCCCACTTCCCTTCTTTCACTCATTTAGTTATGTATTCACACACACACACACACTGCCCCTTGTGGGGTGTGACAATCAGAAATGGTGACAGTGCTTCTTGGAAAGGATCACAGTCACAAGTGTACCAGAAAAGTAAAACAGAAAAATGAAAACTTGAGAGATCCGGCTCATAAAAGTTGCATGATTTTTAAAGCACAAGCAAGTGCTTGGTTGAAGAAAGGGACATCACATACAACAAAAATAAGTGTAATGTGCTAGAAATTGTTTTGGTTCTTTTTTTTTTTTAAAGCTACTAAACAAAGGCAGTGTTTGAAGTAACAAAAATCAAGCTGTTTTTAAGAGTAAATGAATGATAATATATCTTTATATTGGATCCCCTCCCACCTCCCAGCCCTACTGTCCTGGAGGCCCTGCCCCTCCTCAACCAGCCCAACCCTCCTGGAGCTCCTGCTTCCCCACCATCACCACCAGCTTGACCATCTTGGAGGCTTTGCCTTCCCCCTTCCATACCTGTCCTACCAGCCTAGAGCCCCTTCCTCTCCCTGCCCCCCCCAAAAAAACAACCCGACCATCTGGGAGCCCCGGCCTCCCCTCTCCCCACAGCCCAATTTGTCCCAGAGGCCCTCTCCCTGCCCACGCACCCGGCCGCCCATCCCAGAGCCCCTGTCTTGTGGAAAGGGGAAAGGACAGTTCTGACCAATCACAAGAACTGATAAATAATTCTTCCCTTGTGGCTTCAATGACGTTAAAATACCCTAGCGCCCCTGCCAATAATTCATAAAATTATAGGGCTTCCATTGAGTGCAGCAGGCATTTTCCAAGAGTGAGGAGTGCAGGAACTGGCTCACATAAAAATAAGGTATAATATAATAGCAAATACCTCCTTCCCCCTATCCTTTGTCTGTGTTGTCTAGTTAGACTGTGAACGGTAAATGGCAGGAATGGTCTTTTACTCTGTTTTTACAGCTAGCACAATGGGGGTCCCAGTCACAGAGGGGGATCTCTGAGTGCTCTTGGAATACAAGTTAGCAATAATCAGAACTAGATCATTTCCCTGCTGTATTAACATATATGTAAAAGGAAACTAACTATAGAATTTTTGGAGACAGAAAAAAATGAATGAAAATCAATAAACATATATATATATTTGTTATGCTAAAGCTAGTATTGGAGTGGTTTTTGTTTTACTTTTGAGATGTTGAATTTATTAATATCTCCAATTATTTGCTCCCTGGCACATCCAGGGTTTGAGCCTGCATGAGGAGATTATGCTGTCAGAATGTCTGTAACAATACGAGGGATGTCATAAGAGTCTAACAGTGACATTAAGATGGTGGCAGTACACAGGATACAGTACATGGATAAACAAGTATGGCTGTTTATTCCATCATCTTTCTCCTGCTCTCCATCTTAATTTCTGGTTGCAGAACAGCCAACAAAAATGAAACTCCTTCGGAAGGTACAGTGCTCAGTGAACCTTATAACCACAGGCTGAAGTCAGGCATCGTCTTTAGAGCAGAGTTTACTAACCCCATTTTTAAAGATGAGACATCATTTGATGTCACTGTCAGTAACGATATGATAAAGACCGAGCAAAATGTTCTAGGCCAGTTTGAAAGCTGGCAATTAGGTGGCTAAACTCAGCAAGGGGCAAAAGTAATGGCAGCAGAACTATGAATTTAGAGCACATGTGACATTTACTAAGGTTGTACATTTTATCCCACTGGAGTCATGATAATATTCGAAGATTCTCAGAACCTCAGTCCATTTGACATCCAGGTACTTGATGTTTAAAACTGCGTCTTTAAAATGTTTTAGGACTGGTTCCGTCCAGGGATGCGTGAATCTCAAATGGTTTCATGCACCTTGAATAAGCCTCACAGAAGATGAAAGCTTATCTGGATTTATAAAAATTATTCTCGATTTGCACCTTCTATTATTCTCCCTCCCACCGACTCATCCTTCTAGCTCACAATTTCCTTTCTTCACACTACAACTATCCTCTCCTTGAACTCCAGGGAGTCTCATACATTTGGTGATATCTCACTGGTGTTTTATATCTGCCACTGTCTGTCCTAGGATACATCTGGCTGTTGGCTGCAGAATAGATTACTTCACAGCTTCCTAAATTTAGAGGTGATCCTGAATTATCATCTTACCTTGGGTCTTGTAGAAACTCAAAATAAGTTTAGAAGAAAAAGATTGAACCAGAAGAGACAGTCAGGCCTAGAAGATATGAAGCTTCAGCAATGGCTTAGTGGCCTGTTGGTATCTGGGGAGAATGAAGGAGCTGATCTGTCCTTGAAGGGCACCATAAATGTGTTTAATAGGGCTGGCTGAAAAGTTTCCATCAAAACTGGTTTTTGATATAAAATTGGGTTTTTGACTAATTTGTCTGTTAGCTAAGCTAAACAACACCAAAAGAACGCCCAATACTGAAATATTTTGGCCAGAAAAAAAAAAATCCAATTTGGAAATGCTGTTGCAGTGTCTTATGGGAGTTGTAGTCTTCCATTCTCCTCTATGGGCTGGGCTTCCCCTCTCTTGGTGCACCATGGCCAGGGACTCCTCTCTCCAAAAGGGGAGGACCCTGGTTGCATTACAGTAGATGTAGTCCATTCAAGTATCAGAGGGGTGGCCGTGTTAGTCTGGATCTGTAAAAAGCGACAAAGAGTCCTGTGGCACCTTATAGACTAACAGAAGAAGTATTGGAGCATAAGCTTTCGTGGGTGAATACCCACTTCGTCAGACATCTGACGAAGTGGGTATTCATCCACGAAAGCTTATGCTCCAATAC
>NW_020664482.1:6337818-6342954 GCF_002925995.2 Terrapene triunguis | reverse complement strand
CCCCGGACGGCCATTTAAAGCTAAAAAAGCCGGACATGTCCGGGGAAACCCGGACGGATGGCAACCCTAATACAGTATTTACAGCAGATATTGACACGTCCATACAAAACACGAATGTTTCACCCTATTTCAGATCTGGTAATGCTCTAAAATACCTAGGAGAGAGCTCCTCAGGAGAGTTGCTGGTGCTTGAAAGTGGCCTTCCCTGTCCTCCTTTCACTGACTCCAGGGACATAGCTGCCAAGTTTTGTGCAGCTCCATGTGTGACATTTCTCCCTGGTGAGAACAAGATCACTAGTACCCCTTCAAGATCACTAGTACCCCTTCAAGTCACTAGTACCCACAACCCAGGCAGTGGGAACAGGCATGTGGGGCGGGAAGGCAGGCAGCAGAAAAGCTACTGCACTAATAGTAATAAGTAGGAATTTTCAGGCAATATTCTATTGGGTGCGCCATACTCTCCTCTGGACTATGGTTTGCTGCTGGCTTTTCTAGATTTGCAAGTTTAAAGGTTTCCCAAGGTCCAGCATGTCCCAGAATTATGTAATCACCCTTTCACCACTCAAATCTCAGGGAAGCTCCAGAACGAATGAGAAATTGAGCCAACTCGGCAGATATTCCTTGGCCTTCTGAGAGGTGGATTCCTGCAAAGGTAGTCGGTCTTTTGGATGCTATTTCCATGTTTAGCATCCATAATAGTGCATGGAAGCACACAATACACAGTATGAAGTTCTGCTAACACCAACTCACACCTCTTTAGGTGGTTAATTTAAAGGGCTTGCAGCCAACAACAGTGTTACCATTTAAATGGACTGAGAGTGTCATCAAGCGGCCATTTGGAGGAGTGAGACCTGTAACCGCTGCAGAACCATGTCATTATCTGAGTCCAGGAGAACCACAAAAGGATTGTCACAGTGACCTCCTGCTGTTGCAGTGTTGTGACACTGCATAACTAGGGAATGCTGTGTTACCTTACCAGAACTGGCTCATTCCCTCTCCCCCTCACATCCCTTACTTTTCGGATGGACGAGGGTTCCCTTCTAAGGGCTGGAAGGGAAGGGAAGGATATTCCTACTCTAGGAGAATTTGGATTCTATATACCAGTGGGGGAAAGGGAATTTAGGAAACTGATTCCAGCATTTTCTACACTCCGGAGTCAGTTTGCTCAGCACTCTCTCCTCTTTCTTCATGTGGTATGTTGGGGTGCACTCCTTTGGTTGGCTTAGGATTCAGAAGAGTGACTAATGTGGCAATTCACTACTCCTTAAGTCCTGAGTGGCTTTCTGCAGGTTAAGAACAATGAGTACCGGAGCCATTGGCTTAGTTATTACAGTAGAATGCATTGTGCATTGGCCTTCATCCCAGTTCAGCAAGAGAGCCACTCACCAGGGTACCAATAAAGGGATTCTACTCTACATTTTTTGTGTTTTCATAATCCAGCCCGGCCACTCCAATGATTCAACCCCATTTTTAACCTGCTACATGCTGCATTTTTAAAGAAAAACTCTGGTAGCGATTTAACACTCTGGTTTTTTTTAGAAGGCTTCTCAGAAGATCAAGCAGAAGGGGATATTGGATTCGTGAAGCGAGACCTAATCATCGCTGCCATGAGTGCTCTGTTGGTGGTTGTCTCTCTAATCCTGACGTGTTGCTGTTTTCTTCAGTATAAGCTTGTGACCAAGGAAGAAAAGTAAATGTTAAAATTCACTTTCCTCATGAGCCTACGAGTAACAGACCAATCCTAAATACGGGTATTTTTCTACTTAAGCATTCAGGGACTGATTCAAAGCCCACTGAAGTGAATGGAAAGATTCCAACTGATTTCAGTTGTCTTTGGATCAGAACCATAGCAACGAACTTGCATGGTGGTATGAACGTACAGTTTATTAATTGGCCAACAAAATACTGAGACCAGAACGTTACAACAATGTGTGGCCCTGAAGTTTAGTATTTTGTGATTAATTCCGGGGGGGGGGGGGGGGGAAATGTCTAAATCTAAATGGAAGAGGCCCCCACTTAGGGTCGTGAGCATTCTCACTACATTCGTTAACAATTGTGTTTAAAAATAATTGACATGATCTGCTGTCCATCTTCGTGTTATTGCTATTGTATTTCCATTCTGGAAGATAAGTAACAGTGTAATCCCAAAGAGAGTGCTTTAAAAAATGCATGAAGGATTCCAATTAGTGCCACCTTTATTTTAAATATGTAACAGAACGGAGCTATTCGAGTAAGGAGAAAGATTTCTGTCCATATAAAGGCAATAGATCTGACTAGAGGCTGCCAGGCTAAAAATGCTGCTTTTTCGTGCAGGGATTTTGCTTGGTTCATCTACTTAGAGATTAAGAGGTTGTAGTTTCTTATTGAAACGCCAAACCATAAATCCTGGCCATGCCTGTGCAGATGTGCAAGGCAGAAAAAAGGGAGCAAAACAGGGAGAACCAGTGCACTATGCAGCATGTGGTCGCCAGAGGGATTTCTACTATGGTACACACATGTCACTGGATGAGCCTATATCTAAAAAGAATGAGGGTGGGACAAAATCCAGAAAATATCCATATTGCCATCCAGAGTATGCATGATCTAGCAGTGAGAATGCAGCAGATGCAAGAAGGTGCACCCCAGAGTGCAATATGCACGCAACCTGACCTAGGATGCTGCTAATATCCTGCCCTGGTTCTGCGGCCCTATCTCATTCACTGGATCTGTAAGGCACCTTACCTGCCCAGGCATTGCTGTTTTAGGCTCCATTTGGCTGCGAATGCCCAGGTGTGGTCCCTCCTGGTAAAGATCTCTGTTTGTAACATGGGCATTCTTAAGATTTCCTCTATTTTCATGTCATTTTATCATAGTGCAAGATTCAGATTTATTCCTTTTTGCTGTTGATATCTCTTATTGGGTAAAAGTTCCAGACAATTCCTGTTTAAATGTAGCAAATCTGACTGTTGGGGTTTTTTTTTTTTTAGATCAATACAGTATTATTCTTGCTTTAAAAAGTCAAATAAAAGTGATCTGTACATTTTTAGGATTTTGAAGAAAGAAGCTCAGGCTTTTGTCCTCCAGACTCACTCACTTCACAATGAGATCTGTGTCGTCCTATCACCAGAACATAAAGCTCCTTCCAGGGTTATGCCATTAGAACCTTCCCAGCGTGAAAGATCAGCAATACAAATCGTAGCGAGTGATTTGACATTACCAGCCGGGTTGGGCTATAAAAACAAGTGTTGGTCTAAGAGCAGTGCCGATTCCACAGCCAGCACCCGAACACTTGACACTTGCCTTTCCGCTCTCCCAAAGTCAAAAGCACATTTGCAACGTCAGGAGGACTATTGTGTGTGCTCAAGGAGTTCTTCTCCAGCATCTGAAAGCACTGACGCCTGCACATGTGAAGCTGGAGAGACAAACTCTTACGAAGGACATAACTTCTAGCAAAGGCTATCCTTATGCCAATTAACAATGGCAATCCAGCAATGGAGACAGAGGAGTTGTTAAAGATATTTTTGTGAGGCTACATCTCACCTGATTCAAATATTGTCCCTGGTGTTGACTTGTGTAAGATAAGGGGAGGGTCATCTTCATGAAGACAAAGGCATGCACGTATTTATTTTCTGCCTATGGAGAAAGCTGATGCTAGAGGAAGTCACACAACAACTGTAATATTCCAGAAAATCAGAGAACACATCTCTCACACTAACCATGTCTTCCCCTACCAGGAGGATGAAAAAAGCTGAATTTCCCTCTTGCAACACATCTAGCGGAAGCTGACAAGATTATTTGCAGGTCCTTAGTTGCTGGGCTTAGAGCCTTGAGAAGTGGCCAGAATCCTTGTTCCCAGTGTTGGCCGTTTGCACTGTTGACTGCCATTGTGTAAGAGAGACAGACATAAGGAGTCAAAGGGCTCAGTGTCAGCACTGCCACTGGCCTAAGATTACTGACACCCAGAGCAAACGGAGGTGAAGGGGAAAGCGGCTTGTGAACAAGCCCTTATGCCAAAGAACAACAAAACAGCCTCTCTCCAGCAAGCCACAAAAACTCCCTGCTATTGTAATCTCCAGACTCACAGACTAGTTCATTCTGGGCCTAATGTTAGACACCGAGACAAAGATGAGTCCTGTCAAATTCCAAAGCTTTAAGGGAAAACAGACCCCTTTTGGGAAAGTGAATGCAGGGCCGGCTCTAGGTTTTTTAGCTCCCCCTCCCACCAGTGCCCCCCCCACCCGCACCCCCTGCCGCCCCAGCCCTGGGCTCCCCCCCCCCAAACGTGACCTCCTCGTTCACCACAGCAATCCCCATTTACACTTGCAGTGGGGATCAAACTGTTTCTCCTATTTTTATTTCACTTTAGTATAAATCTTGCCCCCCCCATCCCCCGCAACCCCATCTTTAGTGCTCCAAATGCACATGGAAGGCATAGGGACTAACCCTCAAACCTTGTACCTGGAAAGGGGTGGGGATGTAGTAAAGAGGGTTCAGGCAGAGGAGCGGGTGTGGGGGTGCTTGGGGGCTCTACGCTGGCAGAGAAGCGGGGTGTGATGTACTCGTGGAGGAGAGGGGGTATCAGGAGGGTTCCGGGAGAAGAGGTGCAGGGGAAGGGGGGAGGTGCAGGAGGAGAGGGCTGGGGGAGGGTACAAGGGGAGAGGTGGGGGTGAAGGGAGAGTACAAGGGGAAGGGGTGCGGCGAAGGAGCGATGGGGGAGGTACAAGTGGAGGGGCTGCGAGCGGGATGGGGGGTGCAAGGGCTGAGAGGGGCAGGCACTGACAGCTGCTTCCCCAGCTCCGTGCAGGCAGAGCCGAGAGGACGGACACTGACCCCCAGGTGCCCGAGCCGCCCCCGGTGGGGCAGTATCCCCTGCTCGGAGCCGGGCTCTGCCTCTCCCCGCCTCGCCCCAGGGCAAGCAGTGCGGGGCTGAGGCGGGGGAGGTGCGCGGCGGGCTGGGTCCGGGGGCAGCTCCCTGGCAGCTCGGGCTGCCCAGCCACTCGCCCCATCAGCGCGTGAGCCGGGATCTGCGGGGCCCTGCACAGACCACTCGGGCGGGGAAACGCCGCGCCGCCCTGGGGAGACTCAGAGCAGCAGCGGTGGCGGCAGCAGGACCCCTCCTCCCTCCCTGCATCCCGGGCCCCGCTTCCCTCCCTCCCC
>NW_020664482.1:6265151-6337718 GCF_002925995.2 Terrapene triunguis | reverse complement strand
AAAAGGGGGGGGGGGGGCCAGAGTGCCGCCCCTTGGAAAGTGCCGCCCCAAGTACATGCTTGGAGCGCTGGTGCCTAGAGCCGGCCCTGGTGAACAAGCCTTTATGCCAGAGAACAACAAAACAGCCTCTCTCCAGCAAGCCACAAAAACTCCCTGCTCTTGTAATCTCCAGACTCGCAGACTAGTTCATTCTGGGCCTAATGTTAGACCAGGGGTAGGCAACCTATGGCACGGGTGCCGAAGGCGGCACGCGAGCTGATTTTCAGTGGCACTCACACTGCCTGGGTCCTGGCCACCCGTCCGGGGGGCTCTGCATTTTAATTTAATTTTAAATGAAGCTTCTTAAACATTTTAAAAGCCTTATTTACTTTACATACAACAATAGTTTAGTTATATATTATAGACTTATAGAAAGAGACCTTCTAAAAACGTTAAAATGTATTACTGGCGCGCGAAACCTTAAATTAGAGTGAATAAATGAAGACTCAGCACACCACTTCTGAAAGGTTGTCGACCCCTGTGTTAGACAGAGAGACAAAGATGAGTCCTGTCAAATTCCAAAGCTTTAAGGGAAAACAGATCCCTTTTGGGAAAGTGAATGCATCTCCTTCAGTCAATCTTTGCTTCCATTTCACTCTTGCAGTAATGAAGGAAATAATACCTCAATCTGCATCCCCAATGGACAGGAAAAGACTGAGAGACACAATAAACCAAGACAAATGACCACTCCGGAGCCTGCAGGACTGTGAAAACGGTCAGGCAAAACTGAGCTGTTGCCTTGCTGACGACCACTTTATGCAGGAGAGAAAGATGATTGGATGAATTTTAACTGTGTTTGAAGGATGCTCCCTTAGCATATTTTTCAAATTTCAGAGGAAGGGTAATATGAAAAACATATAGCAGTTCTGAAGACTTTAATTTTAAACATCAAAATTCATACCACATGGTGCTTTAGGGCTGACTGTACGTCAGTGGCAATATGAGAATTTTTTTTAAAAAGGTGCCTGATTGCTACTAGCAATAAAACCTAAGTGTATGGTTTGAGTGAAAGTGAGATTGTATGTGGGCATCAGGGGACATATAAATCTAAGCTGGTGACCTGGGTCAACCGAGGCTGGATGAGAGGGAGAATTAATCCCTGATTCTGCAAAGCACTTCATCACGTACTTACCTTTAAGCATACTTAAGTGCCACTGAAGTCAATGTACGTGCTGAAGTGCTTTGGCTCCTGGGCCAGAATCATGTGAAAGCAGCATTATTAGAAGAGATTCTGGCATGTGTATTATTCTATATGAGCGAAGATCTGAATGAATGTAATACTTGAAGCATACGATTATATACCAAAATACAAACCTACCTTCTATAGCGGTGAGAGGTTCAGGAGCAATGTTCTGAGATGAGGGAGGACACCGTATTATTCATGCTGTCTAATCCAAATAGAGTTTAAGGGAACGGCGCCTGAGCTCCCAGATTGTCTGAATGGTTGAGGTTTTCCCTACAACAATCCCAGTACCACCTTCACTCTTACCCTAGTCCGTGATATGCCCAATCCCACACTCTGATTTCTGGGTGGACCCATTCTCAAGGAACTTTCTCCCATTGCAATTTTCCCTCACAGGCCTGCTGACAGGGGGGGGGGGGGGCAAAGGGGGCAATTGCCCAGGGGCCTGGGCAATGAAAAGAGCCAGAGGGCCCCTGGTTGCCGCTGCTGGCAGCACAGTGGGGCTTAGGCAGGCTTCCTGCCCGCCCTCGCTCCGTGCTGCTCCGACTCCGCAGCTTCCATTGGCTGGGAACTGTGGGGGAGGAGAGGTGGGGAGATTAGGAGCTGGGATAGGCGGGGCAGTGGAGGGGGGAGGATAAGAATTGGAGAACAGAAATGGGTGGGAACTGGGGACAGGGCGGCCGCAGTGAGGGTTTGGTGATAGATTAAGAAGGGAAAGGACAAGGCGGGAGCGAGGGCAGGGATGGAGTAGATGGCGGAGACGCAGGCAGGAGCTGGAGATGGGAGAGATGGGTAAAAGCTGGAGGAGGTGGGACAGCAGCTGGGAAGGAGGGGTAAATGCTGGGACAGGCAATAGGAACAGAATGACAGAAGGGGTTATAAACACTGCAGCACACTGAACCAAGGATTATTGGCTCTGAACATTCCTTTGCAATCTAGCAACCAGCTGGGTTCAGTGTGTGTCTCATCCCCCTCTGGTGGCTGACCTACATGATAGATAACAGCCTTCTAGTGCTACCAGTTAGACTGTTAGGTCATGTAGGAATGTGCTGTGGCTCTAAAGATCCCAACTCTGCTGATCACCCAGGAGTTACTATATTTCCACATGATGGAAATTATGTTTGTTTGCTTTTTAAAAGACAGGATATTACACCCCAAAAAACTACCTTAAAAAAGTTACAGTTGCAAACTCAAGCACTCAGAATTTAGGAAATGCTAGAACTATGTTTGCCTGTGCAGCCGTACTTTGGCTTCCTTGTGTATATGCATTAGGATACAGTCTTTAATTACATGAGCCCATGCTATTTTCCCACTGGGCTCTACACCCTGCATCTGTACATAATATGATTGTAGTTTATATTTTTACCAATAAGGGCAAAACAAATAACTAGAGGGCTTGATCCTGCAATCCTTTACTCACATAACAATACTATCATTATATAGCATTTTTCAGCAGTAGATCTCAAAGCAGGCCCGTATCATTATCTCCCTTTGACTGAGGCACAGAGAGGAAAAGTGACTTGCTCAAATTCACCCAGCAGGCCAGAGCCAGCAGTTAGAAACCAAGCTACCCTGAGTCTTAAGACTGGGCTCTAACCACTACTAGGCCATACTGATAGCACATTAGAACCTCAGCATTACAAACACCTCAGGAACGGAGGTTGGTTGTAACTCTGGACAAAACATTGTGGTGGTTCTTTCAAAAGTTTACAACTGAACATTGAATTAATACAGCTTTGAAACTTTACTGTGAAGAAGAAACGTGTTGCTTTCCCTTTTTTAAAGTAGTTTACCTTTAAAACAGCACTGTACTGTATTTGCTTTGTGTGTGTGTGTGTGTGTCTCTCTGCTGCTGCCTGCTTGTGTACTTCTGGTTCCAAATGAGGTGTGTGATTGACCAGTCAGTTTGTAAGTCTGACTCTGAGGTTCTACTGTACTTAAGTATATGAAGAACACAGCACAGTTTACTTCTGGTAGTAAGTATTTTGCTATTTCCCTTAATCTTTTCCACTTTTTACTGGATAATGCTGTGCCTCTTAACCTCAAATAGTCGACACAAGGGCTTGGCACGTCTGTCCAGCAGTGCTCATTTGTATGAATAATTTTTACCCATGTGTGTAGGCCCTTCAGAAGCATTTCTTGTGTGAGAAAAGCAAGCCCTAGAGACATGCAAAGAAACCCGTACAGGTACCACGTGTCCATGCTGACCGGACTGAGGTTGCCAACATAGAGGGTTACAATAGAAAAAACAGATGATGTTGGTTTATTTGTATTTCTTTTTCAAATAATCTAAAACTCAGGCGATCGGGTGGCTGCCCCCTGCCCTGCAGCAGCTGCCACGTTTAGGATGACCAGACAGCAAATGTGAAAAATCGGGACAGGGGGTGGGGAGGTAATAGGAGCCTATATAAGAAAGAGACCCTAAAATCGGGACTGCCCCTATAAAATCGGGACATCTGGTCACCCTAGCTACGTTTTCTCCAGCGGTATCAGCTCTGCTGGGGAGCACGTTTAGAAACGGCATGTCAACCCCCCTCCCAGGGCTGATCTGTTGCCCATGTTTGTGAGCCGTGGGCGGAGCAGCCGCTGCTGAATACTACACGTCCCAGGCTGCTCTAGGGAGGGTGGGGAAGGTCCCGCCCCCCGAGACAAAAGCTTTAGGGGAGGTGCGTTTTACTCAGCAAGAGAAAGTGGAAGTAAGCGGGGAGGGGTGGCTGGGCGCAGGGGCGAAGCGAGGGGGGCTCGGAGGCGCTTTCAGCGCAGGAAGCCGCTTGCGCGCCCTGCGCCTTGGAGAGGTGGGGGCGCTGCGCCCTAGCGCACGGGCCCCTCCCCAGCTCAGGCAGCCGGGCCCCGGGGTGGTATCCGGTGCCGCCGCCGCTGCTGGCGGGAGGGAGAAGCCGCTCAGTCCCCGGGGCCGTCTCAGCGCCCTGGAGCCGAGCCGGTGGGTGGGGAGCCTGGCTATGGTGCCCGGCTCCCGGCTGCAGCGCCCGGGGAGAGCCTAGCGGCGGCGCCCCGGGAGGCGAAGGAGAGCCCCCAGCGCGGGGCGGCGATGCGGCTGAGAGCTGCGCGCCGGTGACCGTGGTGGGGCGGGTGGGGGGGAGGTGGGAAGCTTGTGGCCGGCCCTGGCGCTGCTCCGCCCGCCGCAGTGCTTCCCTGCAGGGGCTTGTCCCATCCGGCTGCCGGAATCCCTGAGCCTCAGCCGCCGCCTCGCAATGTTTCGCTGGGGCATTAATCGCTTTTTTAGAACAACTCTTCCCCCCCCCCCCCCCCCCCATGTTCTCTGGCTGGTGCTCGCTGTTCAGAGGCGCAGCGGGGGCAGGACCCGCTTCTGGGGCGCCTGCCCCCCAATCCCCGGGCCCAGTGCAGTGATGGGAAGGGACCTGGCAGCTCAGGGGCTGATCGCCAGCCCCCCAGTGGAATGAAATGAAGGCACTGGGCATTGCCCCAGATTAGGGGCTGATCACATGTCTCCTCCGGCCCCCCAAATGCGGTCCCGCCAAGGGACAGTGCCTGGTCTCAGCCCAGGAGCTGAGAGCCCCTCCAGATGCACCAACCTGCAGGATGGAAAAAACAACAAAAACCAGGCTGCTTTCCCCTCCTCCTAAATGCTGATTGTAACCTACCAGGCTAGATGGGATTGGCAGGGGAGTAATTCCTCCTGACCCTGCAGAAATAATCATCTGTCTTTTGATTGTCTGTGCCATCGCTTTCTTTTGTTCCCCCTGCCAGAAGCACATGGTCACCTCCAGTGGTCACTGATACTGAATACAAAGGCTTAATAAGGGGACTTTTCTGCATCTCTTTGAGGCTATGCCTGCAGGTATCACGGGGCTAATGGGAGTAGGAACCAAGGCAACTGCATAATGAAGTGGGTTGTAGCCTACGAAAGCTTATGCTACAATAAATTTGTTAGTCTCTAAGGTGCCACAAGTACTCCTGTTCTTTTTGCATAATGAATGCACATGCTGTACATCCACTTTACAGGGCAGGCAAAGGACCCGAAGGTGTCCGGAATGGGAAACCTGTCTTAAGCAACCTCCCAACAAACCAGCAAAAATCGGTTGCCTGGTAGTGGAGGAATTTAAAGATCAAAGAAAATTGTGCCAGGAACCTTGGAGATAATTTACATGGTCATGTAAAACAGGGATTTTAAGCTTTTTTTTCAATGTTTATTAAGTTTTTATCAATGTATATTTTTACGGTGGCGGGAAATTAAGCGTGGGTGTCAGACAGTAATGTATTGACAGTTGACGTTGATATTCAAAAAGTTAAAGCCTTAACTTGGTGTCTGAATCTGAACAATTGTCACTACTAAGTTTTGACAGACCCCGTCTCATCTGTAAGAGCAGGTAGCTACTGATTAATCTCAAGAGCATGGATATACAGCTTAATTTAAAGCAGTTTGTAAAGGTGCCAACCAATAGGTCTGGTAAGTATGTCTTGTCTCCAAATACACCTCTACCCCGATATAACGCTGTCCTTGGGAGCCAAAAAATCGTAACGCGTTATAGGTGAAACCGCGTTATATCAAATTTGCTTTGATCCGCTGGAGCACAAAGCCCTGCCCCCCTGGAGCGCTGCTTTACCGCGTTATATCCGAATTCGTGTTATATTGGGTCGTGTTATATCGGGGTAGAGGTGTAGTATGTTAAAGACCTTCACAGTACCATTGAAACTGCTTTGAGATTTTCATTGTGACCTCATTGCTTGGGCTGAATTTTGTAATTGCTCATCTTTCCTGTGCAGCAGTAATTGTGTGGAGCCCAGAGTCTTAGCATTATTGCAGTAGACTGTGTCCATTTATTTAGGAGTGTAATTTCTAGCACAGGGCAGAGCTAACAGAACCGATTGGGATTACATCGGGGTTTATATTCTTATACCCGTGTATTGTAGGACAACTGAAGAACTTCTGGAGGCCAAATTATACCTCTCAGCTATAGGTACTTGGTTAGTAGTATAAAATTGTTCCAAAGTTGTTGCTATTGTATCACTGGACTTAATTACGTTTGAGAGAGAATTGAGGGCTATATTTGAGGCATTGGTTTGACAAAGGTTTTGACTGAAGTGTGGCCATAACGCAGCAGCTCTAAAAACAATAATGGCTAGTCTGCACATTTTAGTGGTCTATTTTAAATTTATGCCTGAGACATTGGGTTAACTTCATTGCGCAATAGAAAATACGGTTAGTGGTCACCTTTGACATTTCAAAACTGCGGAGACACAGCTGTCGGATCTAGTTGAAATGCACTGAAATACGTATCCCAGACTTTGACTTGAATTTAACTCAGTCTTGTGCCAAATCTAGGAATACTTCTCTGCTGGCTCAACGCTTTTTTTTGTTTGTCATATCAAGAAAACGTCTGCTGGAAGAAGTATCCCATCTGCAGCAGCTGAATTCAACTCAGGGGGCTTTTTATGTAATTCGTTAGCCCTTATGGAATATTCAGGCCAGGTATGATGATTTCTTTTTTTTCTTTTTCGGTGGTTGCTTGAGACTACAGTTCTGGAGTGAAAAGGCTTCTTTCAAGAACTGGCAGACTCGACAGTTTCTGTATGAGTGTTGGAGTTGTGTTCAGGCAGACTAGCCATTGTTGTTTTTCAGAGCGGCTGTGTTATGGGCACACTTTAGCCAAACCAGTGCCTCAAATATAGCCCATAATATATATATATATAGCCCTCTCTCTCAAACGAATTAAGTCCAGTGATTCAATAGCAACAACTTTGGAACAATTTTATACTACTAACCAAGTAACCTATAGCTGAGAGGTTTAATTTGGCCTCCAGAAGTTCTTCAGTTTACAATACATGTCTATAAAAATATAAACCCCGATGTAATCCCAGCGGGTTCTGGTAGCTCTGCCCTGTGCTAGAAATTACACTCCTAAATAAATGGACACAGTCTATTGCAATAATGCTAAGACTCTCGGGGCTCCACACAGTTACTGCTGCACGGGATCTATTCCTGCATTGTCACTGGAGGCTGACTTTTACATATTTGTCTTGTTTGTAGTTTATACCAAATAAATATTGTACTGCACTATTGAGCATTCTTTCGCTCCTCTGTGACCCAAATAAAAAAATCAGAATGTCTAGTTTACTGACAACATTAAAGGTTAAAAAAAAACCAACCTCCTCCTTCCCCCCCCCCCTCGTATGCCCCCCCACACCACCTTTAAAATACACTCTGTGTGATATCTTCCAGGGATACTGAGATTCCCCATCCGTAAGGACGGACTGTAATCTCTCCGACAGAGTGAATTTTTCATGAGTGCAACGTGTTAAATTTTTATAAGACGATCTTAGCATGGTCTTGTTTTTAGTGCTTGGATTTAGGCAGTGTTAGCCGCAGCACTGGTGGATGCCTCAGGCTGGACTGCAACCTCCAGCCTGAAATGACTGGAAGCTTCCTCTAAAGCTCAAGGGGGGAAAAGAATGATTGAAAATCCTGGAATGGAATTTTCTCTGATCTGCTTGGCTTGGGGCTCAGAAACGTGCCGGGTACCTACCAGCTGGAAGTTAAACCTACTAGCTAGAGGCAAGTGTGAAAGATAAAGGTAGGAGAGGCTCCACCAGGGGCAGTGCAGTGGTGAGGCACCAGGTGTTGGGAAGGGTCTGGAGGCTGGAGTTTCTGCCAGGGACATCTTCCTGGCACTGATTGTGGGGACCTTCTCCATGTGCTGAATCAGCTTCTGGCTAGAAGGTGTGAGACAAATTTTAAAGCTCTACCACTACCCCCAGGTGCTGAAAGGATGAAGGTGCTTTCTCTCTTCTCTCCCAGTCTTCCCCACAGAGAAGGGGTTGAGAGTGGAGACTAGCTTCTTGGCTGCTGCTTTGCTGGCTGGGGGGTAGGGAGGTGGTGGTGGTTTGCCATTCTGTCTCCCAGCCTTCTTTCCTTTTTGGGTTATCCTATACTATGAGTAATTCCTGTATTTGCTTCTGCTACTGCTTTCAGTTTTGCCAAGTGGCATGAAACTGATTCTCTTGGTTCCCAGGGTTCCGAATAGCAGCAGTGCAACTGGCTGGAGTCTTGCTAGTTTACTCTGCTTGGCTAAGCAATGAGCAGCAGCAGAGGCACTGGAACTGTCTGTGCAGGCTCAGGAAGGCAGCATGGTCATAAGAGAGAGAGACATTGGAAAATAAAAGCCTTGGGCTGCATTGTTCTCTTGAGGTTCTGGCTGCAACTGCAGCCAGATGGAGTCCCTATTAAGGAGTGAGGAAGGTTTCCAGAGCTGGTGTGGAGGTGCAGGGCTTCTGTCTAGGTGTGCCTAGTGCCTCAGGGATCCCAGGAAGTCTACTAGATTTGGAGGCAGTTCCTATAGCCTATTCCTGGAGGGAGCAACATGTGGGGATCTCTGCAAAGAGATCTTCAGAGAGACGCCTCTTCCGGTGCCCCATCCTGTGGGTTCTGGAAACGTTGGTCTTTCAAGAGACTTGCACGTCATGGCAGCAGCACTGCGGAAAAATTCAGTACCACTATTCAAATAGGAGGAAGATTGTCTGACATGAGGTTAAAGCTACTCTGACAGATGCTGTCGCTTCTCAACTAGATGGTTTCTGCCAGAGGCTCATAAATGTCAATGAATATTAAAACCCCATTTTCACATGCATCTCACAGCTTATATATATAATAAGTGTTTCTTCTCTTATCAACATTGAGATTATTGAACATTGAGATAATTGAATTTGGCTCAGTTTTTTTCCTGTAGGTCAGGGGTTCTCAAACTGGGGGTCGGGACCCCTCAGGGGGTCGTGAGGTTATTACATGGGGGGGGTCGCGAGCTGTCAGCCTCCATCCCAAACCCCGCTTTGCCTCCAGCATTTATAATGGTGTTAAATATATAAAAAAGTGTTTTTAATGTATAAGGGGGGTCGCACTCAGAGGCTTGCTGTATGAAAGGGGTCACCAGTACAAAAGTCTGAGAACCCCTGCTGTAGATGTATTCTTATGTAAAGTTAAGAATGTTAGGAAATTAACTACCAGTAGTGGGAGAGGGTACAGTCAGAATACGTAGTTTATTTTGGAGCTGTTCCACTACTCTGTCTACATATAAGTAGAACATTTCAGGATTCTGATCTTAATTTCATAAGTGTAAATTTAAAGTGATTTTGCTGAAGTCAATGACATCACCTTTGTTAGTAAGATCAGAATTGGGCCCAGTGCACGGAGGAATCAGATGCACACAGCTGTTAATCTACTTTAAGGGATACAGACAGCTTGAAATATAATCAGTTTTAAAAAGTGCATTTAAAAGCAGCTTAAATAACAAAGTGCTGTCATATGGAAGAATTAAAGAAATATTTTTTGTTTCTAAACGATAGTAATTTTAGGTGTTAGTGGTTTAAAAAAAAATAGTAGGTCTAAAAAAAGAACAAGAAGTGTCCTTTGAAATAAATTGACTTCAATAGATTTACACCACTTGTGTGAATGGACTTGGGCCATTCTCCTTTTATGGGCAAAACTTGTTCACCATATTCTTGAAATCAGTTAGGTAAATTGAATGAGTAAAATAAGCAGGATTGACCCATTGTCCAAATCAGATGACTTAAAATGAACTAATACTGCACAGTGGTTTGGCTCTGTTAGCCATGTCCCCTCCGAAGTCCGACAGCAACAGCAGTGTGTTTTCCAGTAAAAGATATTTCCTCACTCACCTATCCTGCGACCAACAAAACATATAGGTCACTGTCTGATCTAACTGTCACAGGTGTAAATGTGGGCAAATTCCTTTGGCTTCAGTGTTATTTTTGAATTTATATCCTGCAAATGAAGCTGGAATCTGGCTCCTGAAGTTTTTCTTACTATCCTTAAGAATGTGAAAGATCTAAAAGTACAGAAGTTGGCATACACGTTTTAAATCGGCTACCGGCTGATTTGTCAGAATGGTGCTTGAATTAAAAAATAAGTGGACAGTAATTTACAACCATGGTTTATTTTGTCTTAAATTTTACTACCTTGAGTTTATTACCCTGGACTTCTTGGGCATGTTACACTTTGTTGTGTTTGTGCTACGAAGCTATTTCATTGTATAATACCAAATTGATTGGTTTAGTTAGATTGCCTTCTAGGAGTTTTGTTAGTAGTTTCAGAGGGGTAGCCGGGTTAGTCTGTATTAGCAAAAACCATGAGGAGTCCTTGTGGCACTTTAGTGACTAACAAATTTATTTGGGCATAAGCTTTCGTGGACTATATCATGCTTTATCAGATGCATGGACTGAGGTGCATCCGATGAAGCGGGTTCTAGCCCACGAAAGCTTATGCTCAAATAAATTTGTTAGTCTCTAAGGTGCCACAAGGACTCCTTGTTGTTTTTGTTAGTAGTTGCGAGGCTTACATGTAGAGAACTGAGCTCAGAGTTTGACCATCTTAAAACCAGTGATGCTGTAATGTAACTCCATCAACATCAGTGTGTCTTTTGTGATGTGGGTTGGTGGGAAGAACAGTCTCTGTGATTTACTTTCAAAAACATAGGAAAGAAATTAGTGTTTAGCACTAATGTCTTCAAAGAGCCCACAGATTTCCTTCTTAGCCCATGCTTTTATGTCCATATGTGCCTCTTTTCTATAGTTTAGATTCCTTTGTTGTTTGAGTAATATTTGTGCCACTCGATCTAAAGCAGTAGCAAGCCCAACAGTTACCAACAAAACTTTCCTTCCCCCCAAACCTGCTCCTCTCAGCCCCTTCTTAAAAGCCTCAGTAAATAGGCCTTGAAGCATGCCCTGAAGGACTTGGGCTATTTTGGGCTAAGGCAGAAGCATAGCTCAGTTAAGTTTTCTGCTCTCCTTCAGGTTAAAAGCCCATATGCTGTCTCATTGTCTGCGCTCGGCAATAGATTATGTTCTAATAGATGTGGGTTTTTTTCTGGATGCTATAATAATGAATGTCCAGGAGTGATGCACTGGTGGTTCTCTGATATGTTGTGTATCTTGCTCACCTTCGGCTGTCTCTTTTTATTGCCTTCTGATACCCTGTCGTTTCTTTCTTTCTTCTTCCAATTTCTTCACCTCCTCCCCTCTCATTCCCTTTTGCTTTCTATGTGCATGTAACAGATGGGAATTTTCCCGGAACTCTGTCTGATGTATGATTCACAGCGAGGCTGGCTTCACTTTGTCTGCACTAAGGAGTAAGTGAAGGTGGAGAGAGAGAGAAAATCAGGAATCCCTTTAAAAATAAAGGTTTCAGAGTAGCAGCCGTGTTAGTCTGTATCCGCAAAAAGAACAGGAGTACTTGTGGCACCTTTAAAAATAAAGGCAGTGGGGCACTCCAGGGTATGCATTATGACTTTTGGGCTGCTGAAGGTCGGAGGCCTGTCAGAGCACCCTCAGAATGTAATTATGGCAAAGCAGGGCAGGGCAAGCACTGCTTTATTGCTTTTTGGGAATGCAGCTTTAGGCAGTTTGAGGTGGGAGGCAAAGCAAATCCTTCACTTCAGATTAAAAGTGTCAACGTTCCAAGTCAGAGTATCTTAACATAAACACATGCGATTGAATAGGCAGGGATGTAGTCATTTATGGTCTGTTTGTCTTTGATTTTCAGAGGTTCTTAACCTATAGTCAAGGGTTTATCTCAACTAAGCCCTGGTCTAACACTGCAAATTTATCATCAGCATAACTACGTTGCTCAGGGGTGTGGAAAATCTACACCCCGGAGTGATGCAGTTATACTGACCAAACTCCTGGTGTAGACGCTCTGGTCGATGGTGTCTGCGGGAGGTGGAGTACCTACCCCAACGGGGAAAAGCTCTCCCATTGGCATAGGCAGCATGTGCAGCTGCAGCTCCTTAAGTGTAGACAAGCCCCTTAGTCTCATGCCTTGTCTTCATGCTCAACTAAAAACCAAACCCAAGTTCAGATCAAAGTTCTGCAACCGCTGAACATTACAACTTCAGACTTTGCATGTGGCAGACCTTCAGCAGAGGAGCGTCCCTTTTTTTTTTTTTTAAACTTAGCTTTATAATATTTGCTTTTATGTATGTGCAGTAAACACTACAGGGTTTTAAGTTAATTATTCCCTCTGCTGGTGTGGATTTGCATAAGGCTAGGTCTACACTACAGCGGGGTTCCGACCTAAGATACGCAACTTCAGCTACGTGAATACCGTAGCTGAAGTTGCGTATTTTAGGTCGGCTTACCTGGTGGTGAGGACGGGGGAAAGCCGACCGCTGCCGCCGACTCCGCTGCCGCCTCTTGTCGAGGTGGATTTCCGGAGTCGACGGCAGAGCGATCAGGGATCGATTTTACTGCGTCCTCACGAGACGCGGTAAGTCGATCCCCGATAAACCGATTGCTACCCGCCGGATCGGCGGGTAGTGAAGACGTAGCCTAACTCTGCACTGGGCCAAATTCTGTAGTTCTTATGCAAGCAAACTGCCCATTGACTTTGGTGGTTCTCTTGCTGGAGTAGGGAATGTTGTATTTGGCTATAGCCATTGGTTCCCAAGTGTGTGTGTGTGTGTGTGTGTGTGTGTGTGTGTGTGTGTGTGTGTGTGTGTGTGGCCCCCTCTTCTGTAGGTTCCAATCTCATCCTTTGCCCCCACAACTTCCCCCATACCATGCCATGCTATGCTTGGTATAGTTACTATCTCTTCCCGCCCTTTATGCATTTTCTCCGTGTTCATTGTTTTTCTTTTCTGCGTCCTGTTTCCTTCCTTTTCTTATCCTCTGGTTTCTACCTGTACCCTGCTCCCCAGTCACTGCTGTTTGAGGTGTATGGAGAGAAGAAAAGGGAGGGGTCATTTGTGTCCCGTGAGGCTGGGAGAATACGTGTTCTTGTGGCTGAGTTAGTACCATTGGAGGGAAAAAGTTCGGTGTCGTTTCTCATACCACAGTTCTCACCGTAGTATCTGAGTGCTTTTCAGTAGCATGTTAAGCAACATGATTAACATTTATCCTCTCCCCAGGAAGTGAAGTGTGTGCAGGAGAGTGTCCTGGTTTGGATATTATATACTATAACGTAGCACACACACACACACACACACACACACACACACACACACACACACACCCTATATATGTTATAGCAGACGAGGTCAAAGAAAAGTGCTTTGCACTTAGAGTGGAAGGTGATGAGATTAGTAGTAGTTCTTAGTTCGGTAGCCCACTGGCCCAAGCCGCCAGCCATGTATGTGCACATGAACTGCTCCCACACAGCCAACTGCATTAGGAGCGGCTGCAGGGCTGGAGTCAAGCAGATAACTCTGAAGCATATTTCGGTTGGGTGGGGTAGAGCTACAATCAAGCAGCTTTCCCCACCCGCACCACCCTTTTCTCCGTGCCTTATCTCCTCCTGCCTTACCCCCTCGGGACTTGTCTGGCATTCCCAGGTTGGGAAACACTGCCCTGGGCCGTTAAACACAAACTTGAATATATACTGGGCCAAATTGGAGGTGACACAGTGAGATCAAGAATGTAGATGTGGCAGAATTTGGGCCACACAATCTGCAGTACTATTAACCTTTTGCATTTCAGGACTTTTATCCGCAAGCTTGCATGAATGTAGGTTCTTGGTTTTAATTTATACGCAATACTACACACAACACTACGGTACAAGAACATTATTAAGGTTGCAAAGTCAAGCACTAGAAGGTTGGGAAATGTCAGATGTAAGGCCGCCTGCTTTAATTCAGTCCACTTGTGCATCTGCTTTCTGAGACTGTCTTTAATTACATGATCACTTGCTATTTTATTGACAGCCTCGTTTAGTGCACAGGATGGACGGTGCTCGTGTAAATGAAAAACTGTTCAATATGTGGCTTTCTCATTGTTCAGTGTGTGGCCCTAGGACTTATCTGCTGCACAGTGTTCTAACCCTGTTCTAAACCAATGGGCTTTTCTATGGTGCTCATCACCACATTAGTGGATTTATTTTCACGACACCCCGGTGAGGTGAGGGGATGCGATTAGCCTCATTTTACAGAGGGGGGGCCAAGTCACAGAGATTAAGGGAAAAATTTTACAAATTTTAGATGCCTAACTTGACATGACTAGGACTTAATTTTTCACAGTCCTTAGTTTTATGTAGCACGTTATATGTTCAAAGCAGAGCTCCCCTTGAGTTGAGTGGCAGCTGTGAGCTCTCCGCATTTAAGGGTCTCAAGTTGGGCTAGGGTGACCAGATGTCCTGATTTTTATAGGGACAGTCTCGATTTGGGGGTCTTTTTCTTATATAGACTCCTATTAACCCCCATCCCGTGTCCTGATTTTTCACATTTGCTGTCTGGGTACCCTAAGTTGGGCAACCAGAAAATGAGGAATATGCTGTGACAGCAACAACGTGTGCAACGTTTGGTTTTAGTGACGTACTTGTCTAGCATCACCTAGGAACTCGGGGTCAGAGGCAGGGATAGAATCAGATTCTCCAGAGTAGCGTTCAGTTACTTCCTGCATTCCCCTGCCTCGTTTATTACACATCTTCCAACTTCTGCAGCAAATGAGGCAGGGATCCTATAGAAAACAGCCTCTTTTACTATACATTCCTAATTCATTTTGAGAGCAGGTCTGTCATGTGCATTAAATGAGGCACAAATGAGGGTCTGTGGAAAAAATATTATATGATCACGTAATTCAAGATTGTACCATAGTACATACGTACAAGGGGTCTGAATTAAGGTTGCACAGGCAACCTTAATTCTGGCATATCCTAATTTCGGAGTGCTTGACTTTGCAACCTTAATAACTTTCTTTTAATGTAGTCTTTTGTGTAACTCGCTAGGGATTTTTTTTTTTTAAAATAAGCTCTTTTTTCAGCTTGAAATTGTCATGTGACATCATATTGACACCCGCATAGGACATCAGCAGGGTTGTAACCTTTAGATCCACCACCTAGACCTCTGCCACTTGAGCTAATGGAGTAACTGATAGCTGTAGTTGGTTGTCCTCTTCTGTGTGGACCAGCACTAAAATGGGATGTGATGTGTTTTGCTAGTGGGTTTCAGAGGTATTTGCTGACAGCAAAGGAATGGTGAGACGTGGGAATCTTGGGTTCCATCCTGGGCTTTGGAGGTTTGTGTGTTCTAGTGGGCACAGACTCTTCTCACTTCCCCCAAGCCTGACCCCCCTTCTGCCCTGTCCCCACAAACTCATTCCTGTCCCTGTTTCTCATCCCTGGCTCCTCCTCACAGTCCCATTCTCCTTGCCTACCCAGTCCCAGTCACCGCTCCTCAGGTTTCTCATCTTCGCCCCAGTCTTCTTGCTCAACCACTCCATGACTCATCAGGTTGTCTGTCCACTCCTTTCCATCCCCCCAGTCTGGCTCTTGCTCACTCTGTATTTCAGTTGGATGGCTTACTCCTCCACGCTGCCTGGGCGCCAGGTCATTGAGAGTACTGGAGAGACAGGACCTCAGCTCTCAATTCATGTGCATGGCCCCACCCTGGCTGGGAGTGTTACAGGGAAGGTCCTTTTGAACACCTGTAGGTGTGTGCTGGAGCATGCTCGGTCGCCCTGTGGGGATTGTGCATGTGCAGTCTGATCGGCCTCGGGAGCTCCGAGGTGAGGGCACATGATCCAGGGCATGTGGAGATTTCAGCTGCTAAATTCTAAGAAGTGGCAAGCTACACTTCCTCTCCCACCCCTCCAAAAAAGAGAGAAGATTATAAGTTGGCTAAATTACAGTGGATCCTTCTAGGACAGCAAAAGGCACATCCTTGGGATAAAGATGGTCTTTCTACCAAATTTTAAATATATGCTCCAAAGCATGGGGAAAACCTACGCTACTGGAAGACACCTTTTCTTTTAACGTTGCGAAACAGCGTGTTGTTTAGTAGCCTGATTATTTATTTAAATCAAAACCTGTTTTTCATTGTGGATCATCTGAAAAGTATGTGTTTTACTTTCCAAGGTTTGGGGTGGGGGGAAAAGGGAACGGTTTCTTGCCTGGCAGGTTTTGCTAGTGGCTTAGTTGGGTGAAAGAAACATAAAATTCTTTAGGGCCTTCTGCCCCCCTCTGCTGGGAGGGCGTGGAGAGGAACAAGAAAGGAAAGGGGTTCTGATAAAACCCCTGTACAAGGCGCATGGTAAGCGCATAGAGAGGTGGCAGTTCCCCAGCATGATTCTTCTCCTCCTCCCTCACTGTCCTGGATCTGTTCATGCTGCTTAATCCTGCAGCTCCTTTTAGGCAGGTGAGTGAAGGATTTCAATAGGAAGGAAGTTGCTCCTTTAGTGAAGAGGTTGATGACAATCCATCTGCCAAGGGGTGGGTGTGTGTGTATACCCATACATGTACACTTGTCTCCATGGCACTCACTCCCTCCTCTGCTACATGTCTGGTTTAAGAACACGGTGAGAAGTATGTGATGGAGCAATCATTGCAGCCAGGTGTGTATAGTGTGCCTGCAAAAATACGGGGCTCCTGTTTCTCATGCTCAGTCAAGTTTGCCCAGCACTGAATGTTTTTAAACCATCGATTAGACAGTGATGAATGAGTACTGACCAGGAGGATGTAACATTTATACCCTTTGACATTGTTAGGAAGGGCATTAGAGGTGCTGAGCTACAGTAGCAATTTTGCATCATCTTCATGTTTATCACTAAGACTTGGGAGGAGTCTTGAAAACTAATAAAACTGAAGAGCTAGTTTGCTGGAGTCTCTCTATTTCTCCTCCCCTCCCTCAGGTTTCTTGAGGGTCAATCTACAGTAGGGGTTTTCAACCCTTTTCTTCCTGAGCCCCTTCCTCCCCTCACCCCCAACTTGTTATAATAACTCCATGGCTGACTTGTGGCACAACAACTGGTTTTCTGCATATAAAAGCCAGGGCCAGCATTAGGGGTAGCAAGCAGGGCAATTGCCTGGGCCCCCATGTCACGGGGGGCCCGGAAAGTTAAGTGGCTCAGGCTTTGGCTTCAGCCCCAAGTATCAGGGCTCAGGGCCCCGGGCTTCAGCCCCGCATGGCGTGGCGGGGCTATGGCTTTTTCCTTGGGCCCCAGCGAGTCTAATACTGGCCCTGTTTGGCAGACCTTCTGAAACCTGTTCGCGGCCCCCAGGCTGTGCTGCTAACAGGTGCGCAGTGTAGTTGCTGTTTGTTGGCAGGAGAGAGCTCTCCTGCTGACAAAAAACTTCCACCTCCAGCAAGCGGCATTTGCTTTGTCGGCAGGAGAGCGCTCCTGCTGACAAAGCACTGTTCATCCTGGCGCTTTTCATGGACAAAACTTTTGTCTTTCGGGGGTGTGTTTTTTAACACCTCTGAAAGACAAAAGTTTTGTCTTTCAGTTGCCAGTGTAGATAAAGCTTTAGAAGAGATCACCGGGGCAGTATAATAAATGTATGGTGGTTTCCTGGTATGGCCAGGTATGGATGTTTGGAGCGAGATCTTCATAAAATAAGGTGAATACACCATGTAATGCCTTCTTTGGTGTTTGAAATTGCTGTAATTTTTGCATGAAGTTGGTATTTGAATGTGCAAATACCAAGGGGGCCCAGGCCTTGCTTTATGAACTTCTCCACTTCTGTTTGTTATAACCTTCTGCACATGCAGATCCAATTGCAGGATTGGGACTTTTGAATTCCTTGAAAACTAGTTTGTATGTTTATTTATTTATTTCAAATTTAAAAGTGCTTTAGTGTGCTCTCTCTACTTGTATCTGGCACTGGATCCGATAAAACATAGGAATCCTACATAATTTAGTTTTCTCTTACCGAGTGATATTGGATGCTATGATATTACTGCTGATGAAATCTGGATTTGTTTGCACCAGTAAGATCTCTTTCTAACGAAATAACACTAAGATCTCATCCAGTCCTTGTTAATGCATTCAGATCAGCTTGTAGTTTCTGGATCCATTCCCAGTACAATATAAGAAATCCAGATGCATTAGGAAGGATTAGATTGTAATGTAACTCTGTGAGAAACCTAGGTGTTAAGACCGCACTGGGACTAACTCTTCTAACAAACTGGCTTAGTAAAGATTGGTAGCTCTGGCTTTGTTAAAGGTGACCTGCAGAAAGAAAAGATAACATTAGCAATATATTTTACAAAACATCTTTCCTATATTGTATTAAATACTTTCTTACCATTATATCAACTTTATAGTCTTACAAACATTTTGGCTTACCTTAAAATGATCCTGAGTAGTTTGGCAACAGTTGGATAAATTCTGCTGTTGTACCTGTGTGATTGATTCTGTTTGATTCCAGAGGGGCTGCTAGGAGTAATTATGAACAGAATTTGGTGATGTATTTTTAATCTTGTATCCAGATTTGTGGGAGATACCACTAATTGCTAAAAGCCAATTCATTCTTTTTTTTTTTAAAGCATTTTGAAATACTATCGGTATAAAAGATGATATACAAAATCAAAATCCACTGTTAGCACATGAGTATGCCTAAAACTATCAGGTGGTCTGTAGGAGGATCTAAATATGGTGCTCGCTGCCTTATTTTCTTGAATCTGCAAAAGCCTTACAACTGTGAAAATGATCTGAAGAGCAGTTCTAATTTGAAAAGTGACTGCAAAAATTACACAGTGTGTCCCTGTTACTCCTGGTCACGCTTGCTCTGTGCAAACAAAGGTGGTGTTTTATACCTGCTAGGTCAGGAAACTCAGCGTGTGACCTGAAAGTCAAAGTATGTTCTTTCTGACTCCTGCATCACCACTAGAGAGATTCCGTCCTGTTTCTGCTTTGCAAACCTAGTGGCTTCAGATTGTTCTGTCACTCTGCATATAATTTGGGCCTATAGTCAGAACTTTGAGCTGGTCCACACTAACCCCCCAGTTCGAACTAAGATACGCAACTTCAGCTACGTGAATAACGTAGCTGAAGTCGAAGTATCTTAGTTCGAACTACAAGGTACTTACCGCGGGTCCACACGCGGCAGGCAGGCTCCCCTGTCGACTCCGCGTACTCCTCTCGCGGAGCAGGAGTACCGGTGTCGACGGCGAGCACTTCCGGGATCGATTTATCGCGTCTAGACAAGACGCGATAAATCGATCCCAGAAGATCGATTGCTTACCGCCGAACCCGGAGGTAAGTATAGACGTACCCTTTGTTTAACAAATCACTTCTTATTTTAGTGCTTGGACAGTGAAAAGAGTAGATACAGATATAACGGGGGGTGGGGGAAAGAACAAAGGACACACCTAAAGCTCTCACTTACTTATAGTGTTACTGGTTTTGCATTTCAGCTGGGAGTGTTTTTGGGGGTTTTTATTCTACAAACACTGTATTGGTGTCACCTCAGAGTTTGAGCTGCCCTTTGAATGGAAATGTTTATAGGCAGGCACTTTAAAAAATATGCGTAAGCAACTTGCTAAGAGCCGTTAATGTTGTACTGTGGCTAACCTTTTAAAACTAGTTTGACTTTTCCGAATAGGAAATAGTGAATCAATGACAGCGATGCAGTTCATGAAGACTAAATTAGAAAGGCTTAACTTCTTAAAGAGGACAAAATGAATTATGCATAGTTGCAGTTTGTCAGTGTAATATACTGGCTATTCTTGTATGAGGAACCTCTCTGTTACTGAATAAAAAAATATGAAACTGCAGCCCAGAGGTTAAACTCTCCAAATGTATCTGTTACACTTGTGGATTTTTAAGAATGCTAGTAGCTTTAGTAAATAACTTTGCCTCCTCTTTGGGCAAAAGTCCTATTTTTGTCAATGGGAGTGTGTGTGTGTGTGTGTGTGTGTGTGTGTGTGTGTGTGTGTGTGTGTGTGAAACAAGAGTACAATTTGTCCTGCAAGCTGACTTGGTGTGAGTAATCCTTACACAAGCCTTCCTGTTGGTAACAGTGGCGACTACTTGCATGCACACAGGCTTGTAGAATTGGACCCAAATTGTGTAACTAATTTGCATCCCACTGAAACTGAGGCTACTATGGGAACAGAACCTTTTTAAAGGACTTCGTGTTTACTGGTCTCTCTCTTTGCTTCCTGGCTACTGCAGTGACTGCGTCCTGATGTCTAACTGCACGATGGTAATTTTGTGGCCCCATGTGCTCTTGCAGTTCACATTATTTCCTTGTACTGTGGCACGAGAAATAAAAATCAACAAAGCATATCTTTAGGGAACTTAATACTAGACTGGTTAATACTAACAAGGCCAGAGTTCTCTTCTAGTTTTGCTGTCCAAAAGTAACAAAATTTGGTTGTCAAAAGTAAGTATGGCTGGGCACTGATTATACTGTTTTGGTTTAAGAAAAAACAATTCAGTGCTGAGAAATAATATAGAAAATAACCATTTTATAGATAATATTCAAAAAATATTTTTGATTATCCTGCTTATATAAAGGCTGTCTGCAGTGTTAGGACAAGGCCACATTATTGCTTGCTTGTTAGGCCAAGCGGTGATGTTACATCTCAGAGTTGTACCTCTTGGACTGAATCTTACTTTTCATTACAATTCCACTGATGTCAGATGGTTACTTTAATTGCCTAGTATTTTACTGTAGAACTTTCACTCAGTAGCAGGCAAACTCTTAACAAGTTTGGTAAAGTCAAGTTGAAAATTCAGTATTGCTATTCTAGACATAGTTTGCTTTGTTGAGCATACCATATTTGTCTTCTTAGATTCATTGTTTTGTTTTTTCCCCTTCCCCTCTCCTCCCTCCCTTCAAGTGACCTTATCAATGTTCATTTAGGTGAATGTGTTGAAATTAGACCCTGTGTCCAGAGGTTTGTCCCATCTGAATTATCTGAAAATTACCTCATTTCAGTACTTCCCGAAAGATTGTTTCCCTAAACTAAACAAAACTGAATTGATGGAAATGGAGCTTTCCATTTATCAACGAAATGTTCCAGTAATTTCAGATCTTACTAGAAGGGAAATCTGGTGTCAAGAAACTTCTGTCTTATGAATTGCGGGCCAAGAAACGCCTAGATTCCCTTGCCAGAAAGATAAGCTTCAGCAAAGCTCGTGGGAGTATATGGAGATAGCTGACTGTGCCATAGGGATTGATTCCTCTGGTATATCTCATCAAGTAACCAGTGTCTTGGTAGATGGTTTGGCCATTTCTTTTCGGAGAGGTTCCCTGACCCTTGCTCTCCTTACAGGGGCACACATAAGACAAGAAATCCCCTTGCTTTTGCTGCAGTGAAAGGAGCTCTTAGGACTGTATAGGACTGAGGCCAGTTGGTGGCAGCGGGGGTGGTGGTGGTAATTTTCATGTCCAAAGCATTTACACATGGTGCGGGTGGGAATAGTGCCTAGATTGGAAGCAGCCACTAGGTTATTGCCTTTAGACTGAGGCTAACACAGTCTTTAGGATTCCTCAGAGTGGATTTATTTTCCTCTTTGGTGCAGTCTCTGCTCTTCGGCAGCTGCTTTTCTTCAGTGTGGTGGCTTTGTCAGTTTCTGGTGAGGCAGATGAGGTCATGTGTTTTCTCCTGGGCAAGGCTTACAGCTGCATTAGCCAGCCTGATAGGAACCGGAGCCAAAAGGATTTCCTGAGGATAAACAACGGGAGGTAGTGTGTGAGATCCCTCTCTTCTGACTGAGCTACTTACAGTGTGATATTGCCCTGATACGATTGCTTTTTACTAATATATTTGTGGCAGACTCAGGATATATCTGTAGGTCACTGCATGAGAACCCCAGTGAAACCCGTTGAGAACCAACTGGGGAGGACGATTGATGGATGAGAGTAACTCTCGGAGGCCCACAGAAAGGAGACGTAGGAAAACCACTGCCTTAAATTATCGCTGGGGAAATGGGATGACTGGTGGAAGCTTGCTCTGCCGTTGCAACTGTCACTGGGGGCACCTGTCTGATCTGAAAGAGGTCGTGTTCACCTGACTTGAAGAATTGAGGTTTCCCCTGAAATCTAGACCGTCACCCCCACACCATCTAAAAAAAAAGAAACAAAATAAATATTCAGAAGGAACTAGGAGACCTGTTTTTGAGAAGAAAAGCCCTGCGTCCTGGGAATAGGGTCATTGAGGGGATGGGAGAACATCTGCCATTATGTTTAGGGATTCTCTCTTGCACCAACATCCCAGACAGGAAGCTATGTATAGAGGTGGAGGAGATTCCATGACGTACACAAATGAAGTTAAACCCAGCGTGAGAAAAGTTAGACATAGCCACGTTTTGGGCCAATAATACAAATTCTCTAAAGAGACACCTATAAAATAGCTCTTGCTGTATGTACAGAGGGCTTTCTGGATACTCAATATAGAGAAGTAATGATCCAGTGGATGAGAACGGGGAGACTTGGATAATTTCCCTAGCCTTCCACAGGCTTGTTGCATGAATTTCAGCAAGTTACTTAGGCCAACTGCCACGGACAGGCTGGCTACCAGGTGGCTGAAGGACTGGCTAGAACAACATGAATGATCGTTGTGATCGGCGCTTTCTCTGTGAGGGCTGATGGACCGATCAATCAAAGTGACTTAGGCCAACCTTTTCAATATGTCTTAATTTGGGGTTTCCAACTTCTGAGATACTCAGGGCCAATGCTGAGCACAGACCACTTGTGTTGCCTTCAGCTGGAATTGTGGGGGCTCAGCGCCTCTGAAAACTGGGTCCTGGTTTTCACATAGGTACATGTAAATAGACGGTTGGTCTACAGCTATACTAGAATGCTGTACTTTCAGACTGACTAAGCAGCAGGGGTTCCTGGGAGGTAGGTAGGTGTGGGTGGGGGGTGGGGGTGGAGAGAAAGGTGGTTGGTATCTAGTAACAGGCTGGGTTTCCCCTTCCACTCTTCACTGGGCTTTGTACTGAAACTGCCTTTAAGCTCGAGACCGGCCTTGTAAAATAAACTGCTTTGCATAGCAGCTAATAGATAAGAAATGTTGTTTGCTTAACAGGGGAAATAAATGGACTGTGACAAATTCAGGGCTGGGGTAGGCAGGCACAAAATACATGGTCTCCGATAGGTGCCAACTTTGGCCCTTTGGCTGTGGGGAAATTATGAACAAAGAGTCAGTGTTTGGGGCTGGAGGGGTAGAAATGTTGTGGCTAGTGAACTAAAATGACTTTAACAAGTCCATGTTTTCTGGGATGTATTTGTTGTTGTGTTTTTTTGTTTTTTTGTTTTTTTTCAATCAAGAAATTAATTGCTTAAGTGCTGATTCCCGAGAACACCCTAGCCTGCTTTGGTTAATGAAGTGAGCCATGTGTTACTGCAACGTGCTCATTTCTCAGTTCATTCATCCCAATTTGCGCTTGCACTGGGACTTCCCAGTCTCACAGCCCAAGGGTGAAAAGCGTCTCTTTTGTGTGTGGTGTTTTTGCAGTAAACTGAAACTTGGAACTAAATATATCAGGGCTTGACCTGATACTGCTCACACTTACATGGGTGTAATTTGGGCATGAATCCACTGACGCCACAAGAGTGGCGCTGTTGGAGAACAGGTGTGAGGTCAGACTCGGACCTCCTGTTTCACGGATTGAAAATGCTAATGAAATAAGATAATAAAATAGTGAACTTTTGAACCCAGCTATCTCTTCTGTTTCGGAAGGCAGCTGGTTTAAAGCTGTATTAAAAAAACAAAACATAACTTATGTACACCATGGATATAGAAGCTCTTTACACAAGGATGGACTACAAGCTGTCAGGAACAGTATCCCTGATGAGGCCACGGCACACCTGGGGGCTGAGCTTAGTGACATTGTCCTCACCCACAACCACTTCAGATTTGGGGACAATTTATACCTTCAAGTCAGCGGCACTGCTATGGGTACCCGCATGGCCCCACAGTATGCCAACATTTTTATGGCTGACTTAGAACAACGCTTCCTCAGCTCTCGTCCCCTAGCGCCCCTCCTCTACTTGCGCTACATTGATGACATCTTCATCATATGGACCCACGGAAAGGAGGCCCTTGAAGAATTCCACCTGGATTTCAACAATTTCCACCCCACCATCAACCTCAGCCTGGACCAGTCCACACAAGAGATCCACTTCCTGGACGCTACAGTGCAAATAAGTGATTGGTCACATCACCACCACCCTATACCAGAAACCTACTGACCGCTATACTTACCTACATGCCTCTAGCTTTCATCCAGACCACATCACATGATCCATTGTCTACAGCCAAGCTCTAAGATACAACCGAATTTGCTCCAATCCCTCAGAGAGAGAGAGAGAGACAAACACCTACAAGATCTTTATCAAGCATTCTTAAAACTACAATCCCCACCTGGGGAAATGAGGAAACAGATTGACAGAACACGATTGGTACCCAGAAGTCACCTACTACAGGACAGGCCCAACAAGGAAAATAACACAACACGACTAGCCATCACGTACAGCCCCCAGCTAAAACCTCTCCAGCACATCATCAACGATCTACAACCTATCCTGGAAAATGATCCCTCACTCACACAGACCTTGGGAGGCAGGCCAGTCCTTGCTTACAGACAGCCCCCAAACCTGAAGCAAATACTCACCAGCAACTACACACCACACTACAGAAACACTAAACCAGGAACCAATCCCTGTAACAAACCTTGTTACCTACTCTGTCCCCATATCTACTCTAGCGACACCATCAGAGGACCCAACCACATGAGCCACACCATTGTGGGGGACTCATTCACCTGCACATCTACTAATGTGATATATGCTATCATGTGTCAGCAATGCCCCTCTGTCAGGTACATTGGCCAAACTGGACAGTCTCTGTGTAAAAAAAATAAATGGACACAAATCAGACATCAGGAATGGTAACATACAGAAGCCAGTAGGAGAACACTTCAATCTCCCTGGACTAACTGATTGAAAAGTAGCTATCCTTCAACAAAAAAAATTCAAAAACAGACTTCAAAGAGAAACTACAGAACTAAAACTCATTTGCAAATTGAACACCATTAATTTGGGCGTGAATAAGGACTGGGAGTGGCTGGCTCGTTACAAAAGCAGCTTGCCCTCTCTTGGTATTGACACCTCCTAATCAATTATTGGGAGTGGACTACATCCACCCTTATTGAATTGCCCCTTTCAACTCTGGTTCTCCACTTGTAAGGTAACTCCCTTCTCTTCATGTATTATAATAATAATGTCTGAATCTGCAATTTTCACTCCATGCATCTGAAGAAGTGGTTTTTTTTAATCCATGAAAGCTTATGCCCAAATAAATCTTAGTCTTTAAGGTGCCACTGGACTCCTCGTTGTTTTCATTGACATCAGTGGCCTTCGGATCAAGCCCTTATATCAGGAAACAGATTACTGAGGAAAGTGCTTCTACTGCAGGTTGTCAGAGGCTCTGGAAATCAAGTCTCTCTTTACCAGTTGACTGACAGGTCACAACCTTGCCTCTGGGTGGTGGAAGTGGTGACAAACAGAAAGAGAAGCTGCTTTCTAGGTGATGGGATATGGAGAAAACTGCTCCAGGTGATGAAACAAAGCTGGTTTCAAACCGTGTCCTGGGCAATGCAGGTAGATTCCTGTTGGTTCAAATGCAGAGAAATCAAACGAGCAGTGGATGGCTGGAGATGGAAGAGTTTTGAGTAAAAACGGACCAGAACCCCATGCAGAACGTTCAGATTTTGTATTTTTATAGTTCAAGAACTCTAGGCTCTCAAAGAACTGGGAAGGGACTGAAAACCCAGCAGAGTATCGCCATTCCAGCTGACACAAACTAGTTAATTGCAAACTTGGAACCTTTCCCCCTCCTCCCCCCCAGCCACTTTGCATTCATTTTTGTTAGATCAAGTCACCGGATTTTCTTGGAAATGCTTATTGGATTTCCGAGAGAGCCTACAAATGGCTGCAGTGGGAGATGTGAGCTGAGCGTGAAAGGGGGTTGGAGTTTTTGAAAAGGGAAGAGACCACATTAGATTTTCTTCATGACTTGTGTCCATCCTCCACGACCGCTTTAAAACCCAGCGTCAGTTCTTGTCTGTCAAGTCATCTTGTGACACCGAGCTTCATATGCTGACAACACAGCGGTCAAACTTTTTAGTTTGTGCTGCCAAAAATAAAATAAAATAAAATGCTACTTGTATTGTGATGTAAATGATGGGTTTCACAAGCCAGCCAGCAGGGCAGGCGAAAGGATCCAAGTGTGTTCATTCAAAACGCCATGGCATCTGTGTCAGCATGAGCAACATTTTCCATGTAACAGCAGGAATTAATGAAGAACATCCCAGTGTCTGCTCTGGGGACTGTGGCTGGTTTAGTGGTGACGGATGCGATGGGCTTTTGCAACACACAGCTGTCCTGACACTGCAGTTGTGGACAGTGTGGCATGGTTGTTGGTGAAGAGCAGTTTCCCACTGTTGCTCTCTTTGACTGTTCTGTTAGTTCAGAGATGTTCCTTTGTTTCCTTATTTTCACATCTGTTGTGACGCAAAACAGAGAAGTACACACGCTGCACTTCCTGCTCTTGCATTGCTGCGCTGTTCAGTCACTCAAAATGCCTTGCGTGGAAGGAGTTGAGTTAAAAATACCTAGAGTTGGGCCTTGGGGAGTGTCTGCCTCAAGTGTCGTTTTGGGATCTGCAGGGAGCTTTGGCTTCACCCCTTTGGATTTGAGGGCATTTGCACAGGGTGGAAGTTCTGTGCTGCTCTCTTCAGTGACCGCTCGATGCCTTGGTCTCCCTACTACACTGTGGCGCTGCAATTGCTCTAATAGTATGGAGCGGAAGTGAATCCTGCCTTCAATGGCATTTAGTGGCAGAAAACTCAGGTGGACAGGGGCAGCTTCCTGTCTCCTCCACCTGTGGAGCCCTGATGGTTTGCTTTTTGTAAGTGTTTTGAGAAGAGCATGTGCAATCGCATGACTTTCTGGTAACTTTTAACAACTTGCTGAGCTCCCAGGATTGATACAATCATGAGTGCATAGAGACTGAATTTCAGTCTGAAGTTCCAGCATGGGACTATGCAGAGAGATGGGATGGTTCTAAACTTGACTAACGCTGGAGTTCTAAATCGAACAGTAAACAACAGTTCTGCAGAGGGAGACTGCCAGTCGTTGTCCTGAGCTGTGTTGATACCCAGATTGTGCTATTGCTAGGTCTTTGCTCCTGGGTATTGCAGGCTTTGGAGGGCACATGCTCATCTTCCCCTGCTGCACCATTGACCAGTACAATCCACGTAACGCAGAGATCCTATCAGGTCATGGGTTTGCGCTCCGATCCCGCTTGGTACGTCGTGTCAGGGAAAACCCTTTTCACTCTCCTCACTGGTTGTGGGACTCCATCGGGGCAGCATCTAAAGACAGGACGTCTCTGAAATCATTGTTCTGGGGCCAGAGTAGTGAAGAGGAAGGTGGTGCTGGTGGAGGCTTCGTTGGTGAAGGTCCTTACCAGGGAAAGGAGCCCAGCCTCCCCACCACAGCTGCTGGTAAGTGGGAAGGGTGCTGGGATCTCTCCCAGGGCACTGTCCCTCGATCTTGCAGAAGAGAGGAGCATTTTCTTTTAGCCTGAGCTGCCCTCTCTATGTGCTGGCTGAGAAGTCTCTCTTCTTGCCCTCTCCAAAGATGTTTAGCTGCTGGGGTGGGGTTGAGTGATAGAACTAGAATAATTTCCACCTCTGTTCTACCCCTGTTGTCTTTGAACTGGAGGGAGGAAGGAAGATCTCTATACTCCACTTCCTTATCTCTGTCTCTCTCTCCCCCCACCCCTTTCCAGGGCATGCTGGTGTGTGGAGTTTTCAAGCTCTGTATGACCTTGTAGTTCTAAAGTGCTTTGGGATCCTTTGTGATTAGGTGGTTTACACAAATGTCCAATAAGACTGTGCCCCAGTGACCCTTCCTTCCACTGGGAGAGCTGAGGACCATTAGCCGTAGTCTCCTTTTGCGTGTCTAGTTGTCTTTGCAGCAGCTTGAATCAAAGGCTTTGTTGCTGCAGACTTTGATTGAGAGACTATTTCCAGGCACCTGGCCTGGATCGCTTCCTCTTCCACTGCACGTATCAGCAGGGCCATCAGACGACCGAGCCAAACCCTCATGAAGAGGAAACCCGGTCTTCCTCCAGGTCACTGTGAAGTCTGCGGAGTGTAAGGCTGGTTCGTCATTTGCACGCTCGCTGTTGATCAGAACACAGACTGCTCCCGGTGGGTTCATCTCCCCTGCTAGAGCCCGGCGAGGAGCTGATCCTTCTTGGCAACGGGAAGGGTTGTGCTCAGTCAAGTTCTTTGTTCCAATTTTGTAGTTGTCTTATCCCTGCCCTGCCCTCTAAGTAGTTTTGTTTTCCAAGTCAACTTTTCCTGGAATCTCAGGCTATTAAAAAACTATTTTTTTCCCCATGCAAAGGTCATCCTTTCTGAAAGGGAGAACAGCCCTTTCTTAAAGCATTTATTTATGAGGCAGCGTGGTCTAGTGGATAGAGCATTGGACTGGGACTCGGGAGCCCTGATTCTATTCCCGGCTCCGCCACTGGTCTGCTGGGTGACCTTGGGCAAGTTGCTTCACCTTTCCATGCCTCAGTTTCTCCAGATGTACAGTGGGGCCCTCCTTTGTAAAGCGTGTTGAAATCTACTGATGAAAAGCACTGGGTATTTGTTATGTTGCCTGACATGTTGCACCAATCGCTCTATTCCCATTTCCTTGCGTTATTCTGAGTCTGCAAATCTGCATGCATTTCCTCTGTTTGGATGCTCATTGCCTTGTTTACTGGTGTGCGTTGTAACCTCTACAGGAGAGGGAGAGGCTATGCAGACATTCCAAGGACTAAGGACTTGCCCTGCATCCAGGTAGCTGAGGTGGTGTGACAGTAATATCCCACTTTGGAGAACACTTGGGGAAAGGGCCCATCCTGTGAAAACAAAGGATGGGGGTGGGGAGGGAAGAGCATGAGGACAATGGATGGGCCAAATTCATTCCTGGCTGTTACACCAATGGCATTGATGGAGTTGCACCAGGGATGAAGTTGGCTGAGTGTTTTAAGCCCCTGTGTGTGTGTGTTTCTAAACATCTTCAAAGCACTGACAGTTCATTAACTGCACTAAAAACCTGATGGCAAAAACACAGCATTTTGTTTTTGTTTGGTTTTCTCTGTTTCTCAGGCCAGTTCCCCCCGGCCCTGAAAAGAATCACTGATCCTTTCCTACCTACCCCCAGTATATCAGCCTTCTTCATGAGCCCTCCTCAAAGAGATCAAACCCAGTGTCCCTCTCCTCCCCATGATCTCGGGGCACATTCCCTTCCCTGATACCTCTCGCTCACCTGTTGCAGCCAGTCTGATTTCCCTCGCTAGTGCCTTCCTTGTTTCCCCGGCAGAACCCTTCCCAGCCCCTGGGATCACCTGCCCTGGCTCACTGGCCTGTCAGCTGCTCCCAAAGTTTGGGTCAAGAATCCAGAGCAAGGAAAGTGGATCATATCAGAAGCGCAGGCCTGAGGTTAGTTAGGGTTGGACAGTGGGCGGAGGAGGTGACATGAAACTTGCTCCAGTTGAAGTCTGAACCATACAGCACTTATTCCGGCCATGATAGCGGTTCCTTCTCCCTGCCTGATTGCACTGCTTGGGCAGCCTGTAAATGGCTGTTTACAGTTCAGCTGGATTAAGTTTCATGCACTAGCAGAAATGGACATCCCTTCCAAATAAGCCTGGAACAGTCAGACTTTGAGGTTTTTTATACCTTGAGGGCGATAAGGCCCGTTGGAATCCAGAATGACACGGACTCTGTCAAAATCTGTGGAGTAACATCAGTTTAAGGTGGTTTGAAGGAGATTGCAAACAGGCTCAGATTTTGCTAGCACAACATTATTGGGATCTATTTCGCCATAAAAGCCATGTAAAAAAGTCCTCGTTATCCTCACTCTGGGTAAGGAAATATAATTTCCCTGCTCTATCTTATTGATCTATTTATTATGGTGGCTTATGATAACTGCATAACTAATTCTGACTGGTTTTTTCCCCCCCTCACCTGTGTTTTTAAAAAAAGTTGATTCTGTATAATGCTGTTTGCATTTGGTGGTACATTTCTTGCAACCTTGGCTATATTTTTCTGGCTGAAATTATGTGAAGAGCATAAGCCTGAATACAGGTGAAAGGATATTTGTTTAGAACTGCAGCTTTGCTCTCCTAAAGCATTGGACTTCAACCTTCCAATTAGAATCTGCCATCAAAGCACCCCATACCCTCCAATGAAAGTGAACAACTTTCCAACTTGCCCCTACTTCCCTAGTTAAATGACTCCTCCTCCTGGAAAACATTTATTTTTGTTGGATGCGCTCCACTTCATACCACACTGATATTTGCTCAGCTTTTGTGTAGAGGTTGTTTTCCTTTTGATTTTTCTAGGTTTTTTTTTATATTTTAAAACCAATATTTTGCTTCTCTGGATTTTCACATTTTATGAAATGCCTCTTTGGTATAGAAGATAGATTGGTTTAAAAGTTATGGAATTCTGTATAAACCAGGAACTACTGCTAAGATTATGGTCCATGTGGGTAAGACTAGTCTGTTTAGTTACTTAATTAGTAAATGTTTTGTAGAAGTGTTGCAGCCAGGTATTAATTTAAATGCCACTTCTGTGAATAGAGGGTCCTGTGGCACCTTTAAGACTAACAGAAGTATTGGGAGCATAAGCTTTCGTGGGTCAGAACCTCACTTCTTCAGATGCAAGTCATCACTTCTATTCACTTCTGTGAATAGTAACTAACTGCAAACAGTCACGTAAAACACTGCTACAAGCATTCAGATAAAAATGGGGGGATGTGGCAATAAAACTGACGCAGACAGAGAGCCTAGTTTGCTATAATGAGGAGTCCGGTGGCACTTTAAAGACAAACAGATTTATTTGGGCATAAGCTTTTGTGGGTAAAAAACCCACTTCTTCAGATAAACCCACATCCGAAGAAGTGAGGCTTTTTTACCCACGAAAGCTTATGCCCAAATAAATCTGTTCGTCTTTAAGGTGCCACCGGACTCCTTGTTGTTTTTGTGAATACAGACTAACACAGCTACCCCTCTGATGCTTAGTTTGCTATAGATCTACTGACTTTTGAAAATTGCCACAGACGTTAGGGGTGTGTGTATGTGTGTATTTTAATTGTAGATCAGTTTTTTTTCCCTTCTGCATCAGTTGGTAAATGGAACTATACAAGGGGGATTAGACTAAGGGCTTGTTTACACGTAGCGGGGGATCAATGCATCGGCGGTAGACCCGCTAAATCAACCGCAGATCACCGTCCCATCAACTCCTGTACTCCACCTCATCAAGAAGAGTAAGGGGAGTCGACGGGAGAGCATCTCCTGTTGACGTTGCGTAGTGTGGACCCCGTGGTAGGTAGATCTAAGCTATGTCTATTTGACTCAAATTGTGTAGCTTAGATCAAATTTCCCCTGGAGTGTAGACAAGGCCAAAATCTGTTCTGTTACTTCAGAAGATCTAAGCTGAATAACTTGACTTAATATTTCCTAAGCTTTTTGGCTATATTTAGGGTAGGCTGTGACTCCCTTCAGTTGGGGGAAAAGCTTTGTATTGTTGTATGCTCTGTAAGTATCTCCAGTTGTTAGCAGATTTCACTTTCTAAAATGTCTGGTTTTTGTTTTTTTCCTTCTTCTTCATAGATCCTTTTCTAGGACAGCTGTTTGTGATTACCTTGTGGAGTGAAGAGACAGCTGTAGTGAATTTAGAAATTGTTTTGATTAGTTGGGTTGTTTCAAGTATATTCCCCATGTAGTTGTTTCTGTTGCTCGGAGCCTCAGGAAAGACACTTCTTGTTGTTTCTGTGAGAGTAGCACAGTGGTCCCCAAACTGTGTGTGTTTGACAGGCCTGGGCAAGCCCCCCGGGGGGGTGGGGAGGGATTGAACCTGGATCTCCTGAATCCCGGTTCAGTGCCTCCATTGGCTGACGTAGCAATTGCTAATTTTCCATTTGTTATACGTGTTATCTCTGTCATCAGCAACCACGCTTGATCCTTTGTCTTATGCAGGGAAAGAAACCCAACAACCCTTAAATGATTTGAAGAAAACCATCAGCCTGACATTTTGCTGTGCAGATGTCCTCCTCTCATAGGCTTGCCAAAGGAGATGTGTGTTTGGAACTCAAAATTGGTTACTTTGTATAGTAAATCCATTACTTCCAGTTGCTTCATGCCTGAGCTGTAACTTATTGCAAAAGAGGGCACTTGGAACACAGCAGTAATCCTCTTTTAAAATATTTTTGTGAAGATTAGGAAAGGGAAAGAGGTATGTTTACAATGCTTATCTTGATTTGTACATGATGGAAACTGTGATATGTTGCAGCAATAGTGCTCTGGTGGTCTTGTAGTATATACAGCTAAGTAATGCACACTCAAAGCAGGGCAAAAAATCACGTTGTTGAGTTATGGAAGTTGTGCACCTGTGCATGTCTTTGAAAATGTGCCTTTCACAGGGTGGATTTTGAAGGGCAGACTAACATAAAGACTCTTAGTGGAACCGCTTCAGCACACTCGTGACTTTTAAAATGTAAAATGGAGAGTGAATACTTAAAATACAGTTTGTATTTGTTTCTAGGCTGGTGTTTTTAAAAGAAGCCCTTTGAACTCTAAATGGAGTTTGGATTTCAAGTTTTAAAGTTGGTTAGCGTGTCTATGAGCATAGAGTAAGACATCCAAATGGATTGATAGGCTTTTTAAAATAGGCTTAGAAGACAAGATAATTGTTTGGTAACACAGCTGAAATAGGTTCTAAGCTTTTGTTTCCTGTCTGTCCTATTCCTGCATGTCCTGGTCTTGTGCACCATAGGGGCTGTTGCTCTGTTGAGGTGAGGGGAACGTTGTATGGTGTGAGAGTGAGACTTAAGTGATTGCTCTTCTTTCCCAGTTTCTCTTCCCTTTTCTGTCTTCACCTCCCATCTCATTTTCACATATTTGTGGTCCTTCTGTTACCTCATTATTATAGGACCAGCTTGCCCCTATCTGGAGGAAACCCTATGAGTGAATGAAACTCCGTAGGCTTGAGCTCAGAGTTTCCTGCAAGTTTTCTCCTCAAGGGAGGTGGGTTTGGGGACATGGGGAGTTCATAAAGCCACTCTAACTGTGTCTTGATCTATGGAATCACAGCTCCTTTTTAATAGGAGGTGTCTGATTGTAGAAAATGATTACAACTATATCTAAAATTGTTTGAAAATTTACATAGCTTGAGTTCCAGTTCTGTCTCCCTTGTTTACCAGGAACAATATCCTCTCTGGCATATGTGCTATAGCAGGTGGTGACATCTAGTGGCTGAATAATATACTGCAAGTCAGCATAGGTATCATAACATGCGATCTATTTCCAACCCCTTGTACAGAGGCAGGAGCTGTCCAAATGGCATTGTAATAGCCAAAGGAGGAGGCTGGGGTAATTTGAGACCTACCATGTTGGCCTAATAACTCCTAATCATCCAGCCCCATTTGCAAGACACTTGTGAAAGAGCTTTTGCTATATCAGAACCTGATTAAAAACCTCTAATAGCCTCAAAACCCACTGAGCATCGGCTTTGTGTGGAACTCTGCAGCTCTGTGTTGGGGGGGTCCTGATCCCCAGCAGCTCAACTGTGAGTGCAGCTTTGTTGGAAGATCTGCAGGTAGCAGCATAAGTCACAATAGAGACAAATTGAATGTGGAGTGAGCGCAGGTGGTGGCCCTGAAACATCTCAAGAGGAAGTCATACTCAGGTGAAGCAGGTAGGGTGCTTGATCTTCCTCACTTGCCAAGACACCCTTTCCCCTTGGTCAGTGGTGAGGTTCCACAGATTGCTGGAACCCTTGTGCGGAGGCCCAGTACATCTGCATAGCCAGTGTCTTCTGATCCTCCTGGCATCCAAGCATGAACAGTACCTCTGCATGCGCTCCCTGCTGGGTAGGTGTTTCCAGCAGGCAGGGAGAGAATGCATGTAATATCATGTCAACAGACAGCATAAGCTTCTGCCCTAAGCTTTCTGCAGGGGATGATGAAGCAGTGAGTGACCACCCCCAGACTCATTTCTCCCCCCCCCCCCCCACCCACACACACTTGATCAGGGCTTCCATGCTCTTTAGACCAAAATACATTTGATCTGCCACTGCTTACCTGTGCAAGCTAAATCTGAAAAATATTTGAAAGGTCTTGTTCCCTGACCTCTCCTGCAAACATCCAGCCACTTACAGAGAAGCGTGATAATGCAGCCTGTGGAAAAACTTATTTGTGTGATTCATCTCCTCTGTGGAGGAGCCTTGTGCCACGGGAAGCTATGACATCTCTTATAGTAACACCCATGCTGATTACTAGCCTTTCATACATGGAAAAAGCACCTATATCCACCAGACAATGAGACTGACGCTTGACTCATTAATAAGCAATGTATTTTCTTTTTGGTTTTTATAGCAAAATCTAAATCTTGATTAAATACAGTAGAAAAATCCCTAAATCCGCGTGCACTCGCGCTCTCTCTCTCTCTCTGCTAATATACATATTAATATGTGTATATTACACATTAAAACGGCAGCCTCTGCTTTTAAATCGCTGAGAACACTGTAGTTAAGGTCTTCTTCAGCCTTCACAACCAATTAGTCAGTAACCTGTTACTATGGTTTGTAAAAGGATGAAGTATTTAGTGCTGTTGTCCAAATAGCAGCTTTCAGTTCCACAGCAAAATGAACAAATAACCTTTGTTAGTTATGTAGAAGATTTTGTATGTGCATTCGCTTATTTGCTAACTGGAAAATCAGAATCATTTGTAGTGGGTCGCCCAACTGTTTGTGTGTCTTAATTGGTGTTGACATAGTATAGTGTCAGGTGCCTTAGAATTTCCTGGGATAGAGAGTGAGTTTCTTGTGCAGAAGATTACCAGAAAGTGGACAAAGCAGGACAAGTCAGGCTGGGAAGAGAAGGCTGGTTGGACCACATAACAGCAGAGCTTCTCCGCCTTGTGGCATTCTCTGTCCAGATCTGTGGGGTGCAGCAGGTTAGTTGGGGCTTTATGCTTGTACTAGCTGTTGCAGTTGAAAAAATGGAGGAGGAAAAGTAAAAGCAGAATTGAAAGACTAAGGGCTTGGCTACCCTGGCGCTTTACAGCGCTGCAACTTTCTCGCTCAGGGGTGTGAAAAAACAACCCCCCGAGCGCAGCAAGTTACAGCGCTATAAAGCGCCAGTGTAAACAGTGCCCCAGCGCTGGGAGCCGTGTTCCCAGCGCTGTAAACTTAATCCCCTTGGGGAGGTGGAGTACCTGCAGCACTGGGAGAGAGCTCTCCCAGCGCTGGCGCGCGACCACACTCGCACTTCAAAGCGCTGCCGCGGGAGCGCTCCCACAGCAGCGCTTTGAAGTTTCGAGTGTAGCCATGGCCTCAGTACTTATGCTAATGCAGACTGACTGATGGAAGAGCAGATGTGAGGAAGAGGCAGGCCTGTCTAGCTGGTAGACCATGGTCTCTGTTATAGCTAGAGAATTGTGTGCTTCGTACGTTATTTCTTCTTCGAACAAGGAAGGGCTATGCTTATGAAGTGAACCTCATATGGTTCATAAAAATGTTAGTGGGATTTTTCCTTTTTTTTAAATTCTTTCTTTTTCTGAATGGGGAAGTTTGCAACATCCTGGTTAGAGTTCCCTGAGTGCATTTCTGGCAGTGCTTTCATTTCCTCTCTTTTGAACTAGAGAGATGCTAGCAAACCATATTTGGCTCCAGTCCGCTGCCTCTTGGAGCCTTTAAAGGGATTGTGGGACTTGGTACTTGCTTCCTAATCTCCAGCATTCTTCTTCAGATTTAGAAGGCATTGTGTGAATGGCTCTGCCTCTCGCTCCTGGATCTCAGGTTTGTGGTGCTTGCTGTTGCCTCATCAGTACAACAGACTTGTCTGTGGCCTTGCTTTCTTCTCTAGTTTCAATGCAATAATCTTTACTTCCTGGCCTAACTGTCATGCTCATGCTCTGCAGTCCGGAGAGGTCTGACAGCCGCAGCTCACGCTAGAGGTGACTGCGCTGCATTGCACATGAAACTCGGAGTGGATAGTTGGTGACGTGCTTGTGGCTGGAATGTACTATGTAACTGTAGAGATACTGCCTGCAATCGTTGGCTTTGGCAAATCTGAAGGCGCTATATTGATCATTCTGTAAATGCTCTCTGGGCTCTGAAGTCAGGCTTGGGGCTTGTGTGCTGCCCTGGGTATTTTTGGAGCACGTTTCGCACAGCTCTTTTCTTCACAGAACGGCAGCCTGGATTGTTGATTCAGCTCGATCATTTAATCTGCATTCCAGCAGAGGTGTGTGGGCACATCTGCCCGTGTGAAAACCCACCTTTCCAAACTCCCATGGATCCCAGGTATAAGTAAGTTTTCATAGGTAGGGCAAAATCTCCCCCTCTGCTAGCATGGGGTGGGGCAACTTGAGGAGCTGAGCAGGAGACTCCCAGAGCAGCGCTCTGACATCCTGGCCTTCCCCTGACCCCATGTGTGTTGTAGGAGGTGGGGAGGTATTGGGGAATAAGTGGGGTGAGTGTGAGAGGGATCGCTGCTCTGAGACATACTTCACCCATGCTGCTCGGTGGGCATGCCTTGGCTTTTAAGGTAAATAAGAACGGCCATATACAGTCAGACCAATGGTCCATTTAGCCTAGTATCCTGTCGTCCGACAGTGGCCAGTGTCAGATGCTTCCAAGGGAATGAACAGAACCGGGCAATCTGTCGAGTGATCCATCATCAGATGTCCTCCAGTCCCAGCGTCTGGACTGAATGACATGGAGGTTAAGGGCACCCAGAGCATGTGGTTGCATCTCTGACCATCTTGGCTAATAGCCATTGGTTCCGCAAGCTTTCCTCAGATCCTAGCTAATGCTGGACGCTGCTAATCTAGCGTGAGTTTTCCAAGTGCCCTTTTTTCTGCGTCTGGAATTTGTGTGCGGTTTGACAAGCATTTCCTGCAGCAGGGGTTTTGGAGCTGAATGGAATGTTAGGACATGAAGCCAGAGGGTGTTAGCTATGTACCACTGCAGCAGCAGAGCACACGTTTGCCAGACATTCGGCTCATGCTCAGCATATTGCATTGTTGGGTTGAGTTTCAAAGCAAACTGAGGATTAAAAAGAATGAGAGGAGTTTGTATGGTATCTTAGTGCTATATTAGCCTGTCTGGCTGTTAATTCCTTCAAGAAAAAGTTGAAAACTTTACTGTATTGATTTAAAATCCAAGCCTTGAGTCTGGAAGATTCAGCAAAATCTGAGAAGTCCCTTTGTATACAGGCTACACACGTGAATGCCCTTAATTTTCTGTTTTAAAGTGGTCTAGACCTGTGACAGAGAGTGCAACCATATGCAGTAGCTTTGGGGGAACATATTGTATTAAATGCGTCTATCACTGTGAGCCAGGGATTTTATATATGATTGTGGCCTACTCCATAGGGGCGAGGTGGTTATCACAACTGTTTCAAGAACTAAAACAGTGGGAGGTGATTAAAGTGAATCACTTAGGACAGTGGTTCTCAGCCTTTCCAGACTACTGTACCCCTTTCAGGAGTCTAATTTGTCTTGCGTACCCCCATGTTTCACCTCACTTAAAAACTACTTGCTTACAGAATCAGACCTAAAAATACAAAAGTATCACAGCATACTTATTACTGAAAAATTGCTGACTTTCTCATTTTTACCACCGAATTATGAAATAAATCAATTGGAATATAAAGATTGTACTTACTTTTCAGTGTATAGTATATAGAGCAGTATAAACAAGTCATTGGATGAAATTTTAGTTTGTACTGACTTCTCTAGTGTTTTTTATGTAGCCTGTTGTAAAACTAGGCAAATATCTAGATGAGTTGATGTACCCCGTGGAAGACCTCTGCGTACCCCTGGTTAAGAACCACTGACTTAGCTGGTAAACACCTCCAGAAATATACCACCCTCTGGGGGAACTTGCATAGACTGGTTCAGACTGTTTTTTCCAGAAACCAATAAACAAAGAAAGGGCTTTTGATGTAAAAAGGCTGGGTTTAAACTGACTCAGGGCCTTCTTTCTGATCCAGCAAATGGGCAGGACCTGCTGTCCAAAGGCCCCAACGCTTGTGGAAGGGTTGGAAAGACTTTGGCCTACCTGGACCCCATAAGATCTGATGGGTGACGTCTGGTTAGCTTAGTATATATGGAGGAACTGTTATTGGTTTTAATGTTTTCTCTGTAACACTTTTGCCTTAAGAATAAAGGTGCTTGCTTAGAAGCAGCCGTGTGGCAACTTGTAACTGCTGGCAATACTGGGCTCATAGCCCTGAGAGGGAGAGCAATGTGCAGGTGCTGGCCTTTAGGCGGACTGCCTTGCTGGGGGCATCGCAGTGTAAGGCAGTGAGCTCTGTAGCTTTAAAATTCCGGGCTGGAGGAAGAGGGACCCAGGTCTCCACCCATGAGAGGTGGTGGCTGAGAGCCGGAAACCTTAAATGAGTGCCCTTGAGGGATCACGGAGCGGGAACACAGGTGTATTCAACCTGAAACACTGACAGCATCAGAAAAGCATTCTGCAGAATCAGACAAATCCCTACTGTTTAGAACAGGGGTGGGCAAACTTTTTGGCACATCTGGGTATGGAAATTGTATGGTGGGTCGTGAATACCCATGAAATTGGGGATTGGAGTGTGGGAGGGGGTGAAGGCTTTGGCTGGGGGTGCGGGCTCTGGGGTGGGGCTGGAGATGAGGGGTTGGGGGGTGCAGGAGGGTGCTCTGGGCTGGGACAGAGGGGTTCGGAGGGCGGAAGGGGGATCAGGGCTGGGGCAGAGGGTTGGGGTGCAGGAGGGAGTCAGGGGTGCAGGCTCCAGGTGGCGCTTTCCTCAAGCAGCCCCTGGAAGCCATGGCATGTCCTCCCTCCAGCTCCTAGGCAGAGGCACGGCCAGGTAGTTCTGCGTGCTGCCCCATCTGCAGGCTCTCCACCTCTGCAGCTCCCATTGGCCGTGGTTGCTGGCCAATGGGAGCTGTGGGGGCAATGTGCGGATCCTCCTGGCTGCCCCTATGCATAGGAGGTGGAGGGGGGACATGCCGCTGCTTCTGGGAACCTCATGGAGCCCTGGCATGTGCGGAGTGGGGCAAGCCCCGGACCCCGCTCCCCGGCTGGAGCTCAGGGGCCAGATTAAAATGTGTGAAGGGCCAGATGTGGCCTCCGGGCCATAGTTTGCCCACCCCTGGTTTAGAGTCTGGTAGGCACATCAGTCTCTGGGCAAAGATGCTACTTAATTTAATCTGCCAGACTGTTGGGAGTAGAAAACTAGTCTTCCTGTCTTGGTTTCAGTTGGAGCTGCCGTGGTTTACAGCTTGAGGAGATTATTTTAGAAAAGCGGCTTCAAAGAAAATGTTGTTGCTTTTCTGAACACAACAGTGTTTTTCAACCGGTTTTAAAATTTCCGAATACGTAGCATTAAGTACCAAGAAAGAGAGACTCGGAGACCCCAGAGAGAAACTGCCAGCTTAGTACTGCTGGGAACAGAATTCTCGGGGTCAGACAATTGTGAGTTTCTCAGTGTGGTGTGGTCAGTGAATGATTATCTTACATGCAAGATAATAATTTAGAAAGGATGGGAACCTAATTAAGAAATTGTTGTTGTGGTTTGTTCTAAAATGGTCACTTTTAAACTGCCAGGAAGCTTGTGTGTGGCTGCCAATCAGAAGCCAGTGCAAATGTGTCAGCCCAACAGGATACTGCACATCCAATGCTTTCCCCATTCAAGTAAAGAATTTCTGAGGGCTACAGGTTACTGCTTTCTTTCCATACAAACTAATATCCACTATATATCTGTATGGTAATAATGTATCGATCTAGCTGTCAAATATTAATTGCAAAATTGTAAAAGCCACTTTTCCTGCTATTGAATTGAGTCAAGGTAATTTATAACAGGTTGGGATTTAACGTACAAGAGCTTTCCAAGTAGTGGTATTCGTCTCACTAAATGAGCTTTCAGGTTCCTTGCCTTTTACATACGTTACCTTTAGGGCGTTCTTTGTTGCATTAAAAAGACTTGCATGTAGTTGCATATTCCCTCAAGAACTTAAAACACTGAGTAAATTAAAGATAATGCAAGACTGGTCTCTACACTTGGCAACTGACGGCAATAGCTGTTCTGTAAGAGCTATTCTAGAATAGCGCTAGTGCCATTTGCGGGTTTAGCTTAATATGCTTTCAAAGCGGATTCAAACTATTCTGGAATAAGCGCATCCACGTGGGGAGCTATTCTGGTATAGCTCTTGCAGTTTAAATTCACATCCTACTTTATTCTGGATTAATTTCCAGATGTGCACAAGACCTAAGAAAATGATCACGGAATTATAGCTAACCCTCTGACTTTTCCTCCCAGCAGCAAATGTAAGGCAGTGGGAATCTTAAGTGTTTGATCTTGATTTATGCACAAATATTGCAGAATATGAAATGGGAATCGATTTGGCTGTCTCCTCATGCCGTTCTCACCACTAGACAAATGGTGCACGTCTGCAAAGGAGATTGTAAAATCTTGAGAGCAAAGATTGTGCCTTCCTGTGGGGGGAGGGATAGCTCAGTGGTTTGAGCATTGGCCTGCTAAACCCAGCGTTGTGAGTTCAGTCCTTGAGGGGGCCACTTAGGGATCTGGGGCAAAATCAGTACTTGGTCCTGCTAGTGAAGGCAGGGGGCTGGACTCAATGACCTTTCAGGGTCCCTTCCAGTTCTATGAGGTAGGTATATCTCCATATATTATATTTATTATTATGTAGTTCTTATCACAGTGGGGCCCTGATCCTGACTGGGGATTTAGAGCACCACTACAGTGCACACAATTAGTACTAATATCCTGCTGGAAATGTGTTCGTTTTTTAAAATTTTTATTATTTTGGGGTCTTTTTGTGCTTCCAGGTGAAAATATTTTCCATCAGAGTTTTCTTTGTTTTTGTTTGGTTAATGTGTGTGAGAGAGAGCATGAGTGGGGAAAGGAGGGAGAGAATGTAACCGGTCTGTTTTAATGACAAGAGAAATTCTTTTCATGTTTGACCCAGATCTCTGACGTGTTTATAAATACCCTACGTCCTGTTGTTCTTTTTGCTATGAAGGCTATCCGGTCTAGGGGAATTAATTAAGGTGTGACCATGGGTTATAATTCATTTGTAGCATCTCACTCTGGTTTAAAAAAAGAAATCTGTCTGCCTGCCTGCCATATTTTAGCCTTTTGACATTGATGTAGAGCAGGGGTCGGCAACCTTTCAGAAGTGGTGTGCCAAGTCTTCATTTATTCACTCTGATTTAAGGTTTCGCGTGCCAGTAATACATTTGAACGTTTTTAGACGGTCTCTTTCTATAAGTCTATAATTAATATATAACTAAACTATTGTTATATATAATGTAAATAAGGTTTTTAAAATGTTTAAGAAGCTTCATTTAAAATTAAATTAAAATGCAGAGCCCCCCGGACCAGTGGCCAGGACACGGGCAGTGTGAGTGCCACTGAAAATTAGCTCGCGTGCCGCCTTCGGCACGCGTGCCATAGGTTGCCTACCCCGATGTAGAGCTTTAAAGTGCAACTATGGGATTACGTGAATCCTACAACTATCTGCATGAAACTGGGATTACTTAGGTAGTCGTCTGGAAACACTCCCGAGTTGTTCTCCTATATAGTAGCAATTTCCGGCACCGGGGCTGGGAGCAGAATGGATTTTCCACATTCACGCGGGTTTGTCTCTGGGAAATGCAGTGTTTAAAGAGGAGAATAGCACAGAGAGCCATCAAGGAAAACATACTTCAGTTGGAATGGCACAGAGGGAGAGAAGTGCAACTAGAGAGGAAACATGTGAGATGCTGAGAGCTGGAACTGAGAGGCCTGACAAGGGAAGTGTGGAAACACCCAGTATTGTAATAGGACGAGTCAGGCCTCAAAAATCATGATTGGCTTTAAACTCCTGAAATTTATAGAAAAAAAGAAACAAAAAAAAGGATTTTTTTTATTCTGTTTTTTGAGCTTCCAGAGTTCCACGTTCTCAATCTTTCCTTTGAAAACGCGAAGGCTAGAAACGTACTTTATCTCTGCTTTCATTTTGTAATCACATGACACCGGGAGCTGTGACTTTAAGAGAAACCCCAAATATGCTGAGACTAGTGATTAAAAACTCAAGACTTGGCGGGATGGTTACTACCAGTTGGACTGGCCCTCCAGTGGCCTGATATCCCAGCTCGTAGACGTGGGTATGATCCTCCCTGCCAGCAGATGGAGACTGTAAAATTTGTGATGCAGTCATTCACCTTGCCTACCACAGCGTGCCTCAATGGTTTCCACCTCCAAGGACTGGAAACAATATTTTTTTGTCTGCTGAGACTTTAGTTAAGATTAACGTTGCTTCCTAAAAATCTCCGTAACGAAACTTTTCCTTTTGAAACGGTGGAGGTCCCTTTTGTGTCTCTCTGCCTGTGCTCACCACCCAGCTGAAATGTTCTTGAGCACCTGAATGCTTAAACGAGAAGAAAAATAATTAATTTTCTTGACACTCTAATAACACAGCTAACACCTGCCTTTTTGGCGCACTGCAGATGCTTCTACCTTGAGTAGATGAACGTGCACTTAGGGGACTTTTAGTGCCCGGCAACAGAGTCCACGCAGGTGCCTAGTGTGCAGAGTAGATTTATACCCAATCTTGCCGCAAACGGAAGTGGTTTCTGTAGACAAGCTCTAAGAAGAATTTTTCTTAAATATTCACACAATGATGTTTTAGCGGAACATATGAAGATTAAAAAGGAAACAACAAATCAAAATGTTTAGAATGACTCGGCCACAGATCAGAAGAGATTTCAAGGTCGGTCTAAAGATGTGTTCAGAGGTCAGAAGCTCAAAATAGCTCACATTGGGGAGCCCAAGGCAATGACTGACAAAGCCCTCAAAGGGTATTTTCCCCCCTCCTGAAGCAGAAAGTGGAAAGGTTTCTTCTTAGTAACAGTTTAAGGCAACTCGAGCAGATTGGAATATTTCCACTTGAGAGATGCCAGCCACTAATAGAAATGCTCAGACGTAGAGGAAAACTTTGCTTTCTTACATATCTTATTTGCAGTGGTGTTGTGGCCACGTTGGTTCCAGAATAGAGAGACAAGGTGGGTGAGGCAGTACCTTTTGTTGGACCAACTTCTGTTGGTGAAAGAGCTCTTTGTAAGCTCAAAAGCTTGCATCTTTCACTAACAGAAGTTGGTCCAATAAAAGATTATTACCTCACCCACTTTGTGTCTCATATATATCTTGGGTTTCAGAGTGGTAGCCGCGTTAGTTTGTATCTGCGAGAACAACGAGGAGTCCTTGTGGCACCTTAGAGACTAACAAATTTATTTAGGCATTCGCAGTGGACCAGGAAAGGCTGATAAAGGTGTAAATGTGGTCTTCTGGTATTTGGAAAGGTAATTATTACCCCTTGTGTGAGATAGGAAGACCATGAATATAATCACTTCTGCACTGCATTCATTCTATTCAACACTGTAATAAGAGAGCCCAGGACAATGGAAGTTCAGAAAGGCTGTGAGGGAGCCATCAGAATCCGAAGCATGTGGAACTCGTTATCTGGACACATGCATGGAAATGTGTGAACTTGAGAGCCAGGGACTTAACTTGCCTTTACCTTGTTGTCTCTGACAGTGCGCTGGCGAAGAGAAACGAGTTGGGACGCGCACCGTGTTTGTTGGCCACCGCCCTGTTTCAGAAACCGATGCTTACGTCGAGCAGAAATTCTGTGATAATAGAATTGTCTCATCCAAGGTAAGTTGGTTCTCTTATTCCATGAGCTATGGTCATTTAATCAACTGGAAAGTTTGCACGTTCCTGTTCCTCAACCTTATTGTATTTCATCATCAGTCATGGCTTCCTGACATTTAAAACCTCAGAAATCTATACTTGAGTAGTTAAAATGCTCTTTGCAAGAAGAAATTGCCCCAGTGTTCAGCTGTTCCATTGCCGGTGTGGTAGGAGTTTTAATAACCAAGATTGTTAATCTAATAGGACTGTGGGTTGTAGTCTAAAACCTTGTATTAAAGAGACTCTTCTCTCTGAACCCCCCTATTGAGAGGTAGGGGATGAAATGTTATGTTCTGCTCTCTAATTTTGCACAAAATGTCCCACTGGGGTTTAGGAGAGATGTGCAAATGGTATTAGAATTGCATTTGTTAATAACACACGGGCATATTATGATACCTCCTTCTGAGTCTAATTTATGATCTTCCTGATGCAATCTGAAAGCAGCTTGGAAGCTCATTTTGCACCAAACCACTGGTTTGTATATACACTTCCTTATTAATGCCCACTGAGTGAATGCACACATGAGTTCCCCCTCTGTGTGTTGAATAATATTGAGGCACAAAGAGTAGTACCTGCTTCAATGTTTTCTGGGTCTCCATTGTTTGGAGAGTGAAAATATAAAGGCAAGACAATATCTGATGTGGTTGGTGACTTGCAAGGTTTTCGTTTGGGATTTGTTTGGTTATAAAATGAACAGATATCTAGAAGCACGACAGGTCTCATTTTTTTTTTTTTGTCTTTTCAAGTAGGACAAAAATAACTTAGTACAGTGTGTATTTTAACTCTTGGCCTTTCTGTTGGATAAAGAGGAAACCATGCAGTACTCTATTAATATAGCATTTGTCTATTCTGAACACAATGTGATGACACCTATCTTCTGGTTGATCTTATTTTACTTGACATCTATCAAGCTATTTCAAAAGACTTGGAAAAATTGAAGTACAATGTCAGACAGCTGGCAACCGCTATTGTTAAGCTAGTTGGGTGAACGTATATTTAGCTTGTTACTAAGGTGGCTTTGGGGATGCCCAGTATATAGTTACAGACTTTAGTCGTACCATACTTACGATTTAAAGGTTACAGTGGGCATATTTTTTTTTTCTGCTCCAAACAATTCAAACGTCTGCTGCCTTTTATATCCTTTTGCTGTCTGCATTAGAACCAGAACTGACTTTGTGCTAGGGACCAGTTCCCGCAGGCTGACCTAGGTAAAACGCCGTTTGACGTTTTTGCATTAGATCTGCAAGATTGTGCCATTAGGGAATATCCATTTGGGTTTTTTTGTTTCGTTAGTGAATAATTGAATTATTTTAAAAACACTAATCTTGTGTAGAACTTCATCGATTATTATTTTTTTTTTTTAAAGTTATTTCCCTATTGATTTTTGACCTTTTTATATTTGGGAAGGAAGAGTCCATGCCTACCCCTCTCTCCTCCTCCCCTTTTTCCTCTCCTGCCCTCCAATGTTTAAAATGAAGCTGATGTGGAGGTGAGTCTTCATTGTTTGCTTATTATCTGTGCACAAGCATCATTAATGATGTCAGTATGACTCTGGGAAAAGGGACTTGTTATTTCAAAGGACACATCTATTTGACCTGTTTTGTTTCTTAAACTTGCTTTTAAAGTTCATGTCGTTATTTTTTCCAAAACAAACGATCGTGATCTTCTCCCTTTCTCACCCCTAAAAAATGTGAGAAGCCAAATTGCAAGCAAGGCAACAAGGCAGTGTTCCAATAGCAAACATGTATGCAGTTCCTTCGATAATTTTTTTTTAAGAGAAAAAAGCGAGAGTATGGAGTCTCAAGATTTTAAGGGGTTATCTTCACAGCAGAGAGAAAAAATTCATTATTTGAGCATTGTTTCCTTTTGATGTGTGGCATGCAGCACTAAAAGCTATTTACAGGCGGGAGTCCCATTGATTTTTGTACTCTTTCCCCTAACCTCCTCCAATTGTTTATGTGGGGAAGAGGGGGTGTCAAACTTGGGAATAATTGATTTTTTTTTAAATTAAAATCCAGACAATACTCTTGTTTATAAGTCAATGAAGGAAGCCAGAATTTAAAGTACAAAGTTAGAAGAAAGAACATGGAGTTATGTTGCATATTGGTGTGTAATTGTATTTACTGAAGTGCAAAAAACCCAGTGGGCCAGATCTTGAAGTTTGCAAAGTCAGCAGCACAAAGGGGACTTAAAGCTACGTCACTGAGGAGCCCTTTTCGCGGCTGTGATCAATGAAGGGAGGCTCTGGGCCTGGTAACTTTAGTTAAAGGGCCATTATACCATAGGACTGAAGCCTTTTGTGGCTTAGCACAAATCCAGTAATGGCACTAATAACCCTAGATATATTTACTATGAATCTTCTCCTATAGCCCTTAAACACAGGAATAGCTATGGTGATTTTTTTTTTTTTTTTTTTTAATGGGCCCCTTCCATGTGGGAGGGCTTCAGGATCCAACACTACTGCATGTCTTCAGCAAACTAGCAAGGGATAAATCTAGACCGTCGTCTGTCAAAGGAGCCAGGGATTGAAAATGACACTAGTCTAAATTCCAAGACTTGCAGTTCTTCTGTTCATGCCCAGTGGCAAAATAGCACAACTGGACCGAGGGCACTTCCTGAATGGTGCATTCATCTCCAGCTCTGGTAACTTGCAAGATATAAGACATCAACACTGATAACCTTCCCTTCCCTCCTGCTTCAGTGTTGCCTGATGCATGATGACTGCTTTCAATCTGTATTGCTAAAACTATTGTACATAATCTGGAAATACGGACCTCCACCTTCCAGTGAGCATAACACAGGGGTTGGCAACCTTTCAGAAGTGGTGTGCCGAGTCTTCATTTATTCACTCTAATTTAAGGTTGCGCGTGCCAGTCATACATTTGAACGTTTTTAGAAGGTCTCTTTCTATAAGTCTATAATATATAACTAAACTATTGTTGTATATAACGTAAATAAGGTTTTTAAAAAGTTTAAGAAGCTTCATTTAAAATTTAAATGAAAATGCAGAGCCCCGGACCAGTGGCCAGGACCCGGGCAGTGTGAGTGCCACTGAAAATCAGCTTGCCTACCCGTGCCATAACACGTGCCATAGGTTGCCTACCCCTGGCATAGCACATTCACCTCACATTGCAGGTGTTCGTGAGACTATTGGCATGTTCTCATGCTAGAATTAGAATGGTGGTTGGCTGAAGCATTGCCATAATAGGAATAACCTGACTCTTTTGAAGCAGGTGTGTGAGCTAATGTTAGAAAAGCACCCCTCCTGCACCCCCCACCCATCCTTCAATTAATGTAGTGAAATCTCGACAGGTTTTTTTGACTGTGATTCTGTCTCCCAGAACAATTGGAGAAGCAGAGTTCTGTGCTGCTGCTGACTTCACAAACTGTTTGTTTCCACCTGCAAGCTACAACAGCCAAATAGAAAAAAGTAGAGGGAAAAAAATGGATTTTTTGGGGGGAGGGGGGGAGTGGGGCAGAAGATGAAGGTGGATATTTTCTCAACTTAATTGCACAATTGGCACTGCTCTTGCATGTGGAAAGAGGAAGTGCAGTATAGGAGTCAAACAGCGTCTTAGGCTTTTCTGTGGGAAGGAATTGTAATGGGGGTGCAAATATTGACTTTTTAGCAAAGTCCCGGAAGTTTCACCCAGTCTATTCTGTACCCCAGCTTTTAGCGCCAACGTTTTATGTTCTGTCAGAGCTAGACCTGTTCTGTTGAACCAGTTTAATTCTGACTTCACTGAGTTTTTTTTCTAAGCAATAACCTTGGACTCAAGGTCGGGCAGCAAACAATCTGGTGCTTGTCAGTCGGCGCACATGTCTGTCTTCAGTCCCAGTGTGGGTCTTGGGGGCTGCAGTCCTATCACACTGCCTTTTATGAGGATGTTAGTTGGCCTCACACTTACTTCAGACAGGAGTGCAATTACAGGGAAGTTACTGCCCATCGGAGGGACCATGTGCTTCACTTGACATGAGGGGAGGAGTGTGGATGGATAAAGGAAAGCATGTGGTCCGGAGTGTGGGTTTAATTTTTCCACCGACCTTGTAGATGTAGGTAGGGTGATCAGACAGCAAGTGTGAAAAATCGGGACGGGGTGGGGGGTAGTAGGTGCCTATATAAGACAAAGCCCCAGATATCAGGACTGTCCCTATAAAATCAGGACATCTGGTCACCCTAGATGTCTCTTCGGTTGTGTGGCAATAAGGCACACTGCAGATGCTTCTTTAACTATTTCACTGCTACATCGGTTACTGTCTGTATCCTACAATCCCAAGCTACTTCCATGGTCCAAAAGTCCCAGTAGCTGCCCACCCAGCTATGAGAACCTCCATTCCTCCTCTCTCTTCCCCCCACCAACTTCTACCATGCCGTGGCCATTGTCAGTGCGAAAACTTGCAATACATACACAATCCAAAATTTAAGGTCAGCCGAAAAACGAGCTGAATTTAATATAAAATAAATCCCTCTGAGGGAACAGTGTTCTCGTTCGTATTTAATTCAGATAAAACTTCCATTTTGGAATTTATCCAGATCTGCTACCGAATTTCCTCATCCGCCTTCCCAGTTGTGATGGAGAATTCAAGTAGCTTTGTTGCGGAATACAGGGCGAGACTCTGTATGCTGCACCTCTATAAGAGGAGATGCAGCCCAGAATTCATAGCCCAGGGGGTAAGTTGGATTGAACTGGCTGGTGGCACTGTTAGACACAGAGTTCCGAGTTCTTTCTTAATGTGCAAGCAGTCAGTCGGTCTTGGGCAGACACATAGTGGTGGTGCTGTCCTTTTTTTTTTAGTGAGGTCTCTGTATAGAAACAGTGGTCCCAGGGGTGGGGTTGGAAGCTGTGTAACCAGCAGGAGCGTTTTGCTGCTCTCTGTGAACCAGGCATTGATGTTGGTTTGAGATTCCTGAAAGGAGGCGTTGTCCTGCGTGCTGTTTGACCGTCTTATTTCGGGACAGGTGTATGTGTGTTAATCTTAGAATATATCCACGCTCTGCACCACCGATTTCCTCTCCACTGGAAAACAGACCTGCAAGGCCCCAGACATCCACTCAGCAGAGCTGTGACACATCTTTGTGGCCTCCCAATTCTGCAGGGGTCGAAGTGGCCCCAGAATAATTCTGACAGATCTGTGGATCTGGCCGAGTTACAGCAGCCTGTCCCCTACGGGTGGCAGTGCGGCCTAGACCCTCCACAGCAGTGCTACTTGCTGCAGCCCTGCCGCCAGCATCACACCCTGTGTTTCCTAGGCTGAGTTTAGAGAGGCAACCTGGAGCTGTTTTCCTCAGCCCTTGCCCAGGGGGATTTCTCCCTTGGCTGAATCCAGGGCTTTTAGGGCACTTTTCTGCTGCTCTGCCAGTCCTTTTTATGCATCGCACGAGGTCTGGAGCAGGATTAAGAATCCTTCATCCCTATTGCCACAGAACGTATGACCTTGGTGATGTCTGGTCTCTTTGTGAGAGAAACAATAGAGGAAGACTCCTTGGGCTGTTTCCCCCTGTGCATTCATGTAGCAGCTACTCACAAAGTGCCCCCTTACTCTCAATATTTGATGCTAATGAGTCTAGATACAATGGTGATAGGCACGTTAAAAATACACAGATAGTATGCCATTAGAATTGCTTAATGCTATTGTGAGTTTCTGAAGAGGTTCAATAATAAGAGAACTAACACCTTGGGCCAAATCTATCCTGGGTATAACATCCGTGAAATTATACCAGGGATACATCTGTCCAATATAACTACTTGACCTTTTTTTTAAATGAAATCTTATTTCTTAGGAAACTTCTAAACATAAATTCCCTTTCTTTAACTCTCAATCCCTGGATGAATGTAGCTTCCTGTCGATCTTTGGTTCTATTGACGTTCTGAAAATTTATGTGCTGGTATTATTTGCACAGCTTATCTCTCTGTTCTTTCACCCTGCAGTACACTGTCTGGAATTTTCTTCCGAAGAATCTTTTTGAACAGTTCAGAAGAATTGCCAACTTTTATTTCCTCATCATTTTCCTTGTGCAGGTAAGGGCACTTTTAAATAGCAATGATGCAAAAATTATTATTATTTTTTTAAACCGATTGTTCGAAGCTTTAAACACAACTTGATAGAGGACTGAGACTGAAGACTGGCTCTTTACTGGTGCTTATGAAATCTTTTATTAGAAGCTATGTTTTGTCTCCTGTATACGCATTCAAAATACCATAACTGGTAACATTTCTGGGGCCATCTCAGACATATTGTGATGACTATTGTTACAATTTAAGGGCCCTATTAACACTATAAGCACCATGAGATCACTTATAAATATGTCTACGTTGGAGCTGGAAGGTGTAATTTCCATCTCGAGGTGCTAGTTCTGATCAAGCTAGCATGCTAACAATAGAAGTGTAGCTGCCACAGAGGGAGGGGCTAGCTGCTCAGATACATACCTAGGGTCTCAGATCCTCATACTTAGGAAGTCTAGCCCCTCCCACTGCTCATACCCCCGTAGTTACACGTTTATTTTAGTGCCCGAACTCAGTCAGATCTAGTGTCGGTATCTTTCCTTGAAACTGGAAATTTCACCTCCAGCTCCTATGTAGACATACCCGGTGTGAGTTAAACATATGTTAACGGCTGCAGGATTGAAACCTAGCTTTTTTGTACTCTTTATTGCTTCTCCCATCTAACCATACATTTTTTTCCATATAATAAGCGGCCTGGTAATATTATAGTTTGTGTAGATTTCAAGAAAACCAGAAGAAGTGCACAGTCCATCATTTGGATTGTTTTTTATATTCAGATGAGCATTTACTAAGTGTGTGCATTTGTGTAGGAGTTTGATTTTTGTAAAGAGATTTTATACATACTAAATTACAGACATACACCTGATGTAATAAGATTTGTCTTTTTTCCGTGCTGATTTCTATGTAAAGAGGGCATTGATCTTGGGATTAGGGGAAATGCTGGTAGATATGAGTGTTCATTTTCTGTTACATTAGCTGAAAAATCAGGGGAGTTCCCAAAATATGTTTGCAAAAGAAAGGTGTTTTTTTTTTTTTTTTTTTTTTTTTTTAGTAAAATGTGGATGAAACACAAGGAAGTATATTTCGCTCTTTTTATAACTGAACATTGGGATTTTAAAAAAATACTCAACTGACTGGTTGACTTAACCAGACAGGTAAAACTTCAGCCTATTCATCTAGTAAATGAAGTTTTAGATCTGTTACATACGGTAGTCTGCAATAAAGGCGTCCTTTGAGGGATTAAGTTGATTAATACCTCTATGCTTCACTTTTATTATCTATAGAATCATAGAAATGTAGACTGGAAGGGACCTCAGTAGGTCATCTAGTCCAGTCCCTTACACTGAGGCAGGACCTAAGTATTATCTAAACCAGGGGTGGCCAACCTGAGCCTGTTAAGGAGACAGAATTTACCAATGTACATTGCCAAAGAGCCACAGTAATACGTCCGCTCCCCACCCCGGCTCCCAGTGCCTCCTGCCCACCGGCAGCCCTGCCGATCAGCGCCTCCCGCTCCGTCCCACACCTCCCGATCAGCTGTTTTGTGGTGTGCAGGAGGCTCTGGGGGGGAGAGGGAGGAGCGAGGACATGTCAGGCTCAGGGGAGGGGGTGGGAAGGGGTGGAGTGGGGGCAGGGCCCATGGCAGAGCCAGGGGTTGAGCAGTGAGCACCCCCCGGCACATTGGAAAGTTGGCACCTGTAGCTGCAGCCCCGGAATCGGTGCCTATACAAGGAGCCGCATATTAACTTCTGAAGAGCCGCATGTGGCTCCAGAGCCAAAGGTTGGCCACCCCTGATCTAGACCATATCTGACAGATGTTTATCTAACCTGGTCTTGAAAACCTCCAGTGACAGAGATTCTACAACTACCCTTACAGCTAGGAAGTTTTTCCTAATAACTATCCTAAATTTCCTTTGCTGCAATTAAAGATTTACTGCTTGTCATGTCCTCCGTGGTTAAGGAGGACAATTTATCACCTTCCTCTTTATAACAACCTTTTACATATATGAAGACTGTTATCATATCCCCCTCAGTCTTCTCTTGGCCTACTCTGTCCTTGGTTTTCCCATTGCTTTTAATGTATTTGTAAAATGTTTTATTGTTACCGTTTATGTCCCTAGTTAGTTTAAACTCATTTTGTGCCGTGGCCTTTCTAATTTTATTCCTACATGCTTGTGGTGTTGTTTTTATTATATATAGTACATATATATGTCATCCTTTGTAATTTGACCCAGTTTCCACTTTTTGTATGACTGTTTTTTGAATTTCAGGTGGTTGAAGATCTCCTGGTTAATGCAGGGTGGTTTCTTACTATTCTTCCTATCTTTCCTACACCCTGGGATTGTTGGCTCTTGTGCTTTTAATAATGTCTTTTTAAAAAATTGCCAACTCTCCTGAAGTCGTCCCTCCCCCGTCCCCATTGGAGTTGCTTCCCAGAGGATCTTACCTACCAATTCTCTGAGTTTGCTGAGGTCTATTGTCTTTATTCTGCTGTTTTTCCTCCTACCATTCCTTAGAATCATGAATTCTGTTTCATGGTCACTTCCACTCAGACTGCCTTCCACCTTCAAATTCCCAACCCAAGTTCCCTATTTGTCAGAATCAAGTCTAGAACAACCTCTCCGCTCGTCGCTTTCTCCACCTTCTGTAATAAAAAGTGCATTCCAAGAACTTGTGGGATAATCTGTGCCCTGCTGTCTTATTTTCCCAACAGATGTCTGGATAGTTGAAGTCCCCTATCACCACCAACTACTGTGTTTTCAATGATTTGATTAGTTGTTTACAAAAAGATCCTTCCACGTCTTCCTCCTGGTCTATACTAGACCCCTACCATGACACCACCCTTGTTTTTTATCCCTTTTATCCTTATCCAGAGACTTTCAATGGGTCTGTTTTCCACTTCTTTATCAACCTCAGTGCACGGGTAATGCATCTTTGCTATTCCTCCTCTTTTTTCCCCCTGCTCATCCTTCCTGAAGAAGCTGTTCCCTTCTGTACCAGTATTCCAGTCATGGGAATTATCCCACCCACCAAGTCTCTGTGGTGCCAATTATGTCATAATTGTGATTATTCCTTAGTATTTCTAGCTCTTTCTCTTTATTAGATTTCCCATCTGTATTCCCTCTTGTCTCTCCTTTGCTCCTGCTGTGATTGCCTACGTTCCTCCTCCCCACCCCACCCCCCTAGGATTTTGACCCTGCACCCAGGTCTCCATGTTCTGGAATTACCTGTGGGCTTTTCCCTCCTGCCCGCATCAAACCTAGATACTCTTCCTCTTTCCCTTCCTTGATCGGTGGACTCTTCTCAGCAGAAGCCAAAATCCTCCCGGTGACACCATCTGCGCAGCCAGGCATTAACCACCAGGATGGCTTTCTCTGCCTGAGCCCCCTACCCGTGACCGGAAGGTGACACCACCTGCGCCCCCAACTCCCTCACACTCCCTCCCAGAGTCCTGTAGTTACTTCCGATTTGCTCAGGGTCATATCACACAGTATAATTAGTGCCCACTTGGATGAGCAGCATGGGGTAAAAGTCAGAGGGCCAGATGATGCTCAGTAATCCTTCCGTAATGTCTCAGATAGGCAGCACATCCTCAAGCTCCCGCTGTGGAGTGGGGTCTGGGGCGTGCCCCGCTCCGGCCCTCTAGCTGGGGAGCGGGATCAGGGGCCACTCCACGCGGCTCCTGGAAGCAGCAGCCTGGCCCCCCTCCGGCTCTTACGTGTAGGGGCAGCCAGCGGGCTCCACTCTGAACGCTGCCCCCGCAATCCCTATTGGCTGGCAACTGCAGCCAATGGGAGCTGCAGGGGCAGTGCCTGCGGATGGGGCAGCATGCAGAGCAGAGCCCCCTGGCCACCCCTATGCGTAGGAGCCCAAGAAAGGACATGTTGCTGCTTGAGGTAAGCGCCGCCCAGAGCCTGCACCCCTAAGCCTCCCCTCGTGCCCCAACCTCTACCCCAGCCCTGATCCCCCCTTCCCACCCTCCGAACCCCTTGATCCCTGCCTAGAGCCCCCTCCCACACCCTGAACTCCTCATTTATGGCCCCAAGCACAGCCCTCACCCCCTCCCGCACTCTAACCCCAATTTTGTGAGCATTCATGGCCCTCGGGCCAAAAAGTTTGCCCACCCCGATCTATATGAACAAAAATATAACCAGAATACTCTCATGTATGCATCATGGCAAGCTCTCTTGGCACAGTAGAGCCGCAGAGTTACAAACTGACCAGTCAACCACACACCTCATTTCGAATCAGAAGTACGCAATCAGGCAGCAGTAGAGATCAAACAGAAAAAAGCAAATACAGGACAGTACTGTGTTCAATGTAAACTACTAAAATAATAAAGGGAAGGCAGCATTTATCTTCTGCATAGTAAAGTTTCAAAGCTGTATTAATTCAATGTTCAGTTGTAAACTTTTGAAAGAGCCACCATAATGTTTTGTTCAGAGTTACGAACAACCTCCATTCCCGAGGTGTTTGGGACTCTGAGGTTCTACGGTAGGGGGCTCTGGGGATGGCAGAAGGCATGATACATTTATGTGTCCAAAGCTTTACCTCACATGGCCTCAGTTTTACTAAAAATGACGCCACCGTTGTGCCTGGGGGCAGGCAGATCTTGAAAATTAACTCTCTGCCATAGGGGGATGACCTGTTTCATAAATACGGTCATTTAGGGCCTGTCTACACAGTAAAAGCTGTGTTGAGGCTTGCCCACCTGAGCTACTTGAATCCAGCTAGTGCAGGTAACAGAAGCAGTGAAGACAGCACAGCATTGGCTTCAGCATAGGTAGTACAATCCTGTCACAGCCCCTAGGTACACACTCGGCTCACTGGCCCACGCGGTGTTATCTTCCCTACAGTTTTTACCTGGGCTAGCTGGATTCAAGCTAACAAAGTGAGCTAGTCCATACACAGCTTTTGCTGCGCAGACCTACCTTAGATGCATAACTGGCCATGTGTGCGTGCAAATACCCAATTGGAGCCCACACGTGCATTGCTTGCACACAGAGCTGAGTGCAGCCATCTCTGAACGTCCCTAGCCATCTAGGATTTACCACTGTTGAATGTAAATACTTTAATGTGGTGTGAATTTGGCTTCTTACAAACGGGACCCTTTCTGACTCTCTGCTCTGTTCGTGGTGTTTTTGCATAAAGCAGTGCAAAAATCACAGTGTAAGGCCATTTCCAGGGATTAATATGTGCTGACTATCTCAAAACAGCTTCCTAGGGACAGATAAGAAACGTTTTGTGCATAATGTAGCTTTTTACAAAGAACTGAAAACAACACATACAGATTCTATTGTTCATGAGCGCTCCAGTGAAACACCACTAGATGTTGCAAAACAAAGGCCTTTTGTTTATATGAATACAAGGCATTCTGGTAAACTTTCCTTGCGCTTTCCCTCTCCTCTATTACCCAGTACATCTGCCTCCATCCGTATTCCTGCCTCAACCCCCACCACAATCGGCTGGATCCCTGAAGTAGGACAACACGCTTCCTGTATGCCAGTTTGGGATCTGTGTGACCGCAATGCAGTGGTCTGTCCAAGTATGCTTCCCTCCCCAGCCCCCTGTCATTTTAAGGTCCTCTCTGGGGGATCTGTACTGGAGATTATGGTCTCTGACAGCGAGGGAGCTGTACAATATGCTCAGATTTATTTCTGTCTCTCATTCTAGAACTTGTTTGGTCTGAACTCCAAGCTCCATTCGGCTGTCTGATTGTGCCCCCATCACATCCAAAGGGAAACTGGTCCTTGGAAATTTTAGGGTGGGAGTGAGGGGTGAAGCTCACCAGCAATGCATAGGAACTGCTCTGGCTAGTCTGTCAAACCAAAGGCTCTGCATTAAAATATGTAACCAATGTGGTAACGCTGGATGCCAAATCTTAGTGTTGCCGTGGTTTTAGTTTTTCTGATTCCTTTAATTTCTCCTCGTTATAAACCTGTTTCAGTGACCACACACTTCCTATACCCTAAAAACTGGGCTGAATCATGAGAAGGTCAATAGAAATGGACAGTTCCCATTCTCTAGGGTCCCCCTACTGTTTAATTAAAGTCTCAAAGCTGGCCTGCTATGTTCTTTCCTTGCTACGGGCATGTCTTCACTGCAGTGTCAGCTCGAGGTACACCGAGCGTTGCCCCATACCCAACTCCCGTGCACACCCACAAGTTAAGTGGTGTTTTATACTCCACTTAGCTGATCCAAGTACTGCTGACATTCAAGCTAATCCTGCAGCAGGGAAAACAGCTACTCTGTGCTGCTAATCCGAGCAGTGTGTGCCACCGTAGCATTTGGCAGTGTAGCTGCTCTCACTTTTAGAGCCCTCTGACCTACTTTTTATTCTTCTATAATGGTTCATTTTATTTTTTGGGAATTTCTTGTTCTTTCATTTTGTCCATGGGGAAAAAAAAGATTTTGTTTTATTTCTTTTTATTCCACTTACAGGAATAAAATACCTCAAATGACCATATGCAAATAAACACGGTGTAAAAATCCCAATTTGAATATATTACATGATTTTATGAGGCGTTATTCCATGGCGTTGAAAGGTTTCAGGAATTAAAAGCTGACATAAGAGTTCCCTGCATTTTCTCTTTCCATGGCCTGTTGTCTTACAATCAATGTATACTTCGGGGGAAAAAACTTGTCACAATCTACACCAGGGATAGCCAATTATTTTTTTTGTCAGGGTCCAAATTTCCTGGTCAAGGTGTAGTCAAGGTCCAGACGCCAGAGAAAATAATGCAAAAGTAACAATGATAAGTAAATAAAACGATTTTGTGGTTTGTTCAAAAGTGTTTGGCGGTCCACATGTGGCCCGCGGTCTACCTCTTGACTACTGACTTACACTACCCTTGGCCTACACTAACCACAGGGTACATGAGCCGCAAAATAATGGTATTGGATAGACTGGCATTCTGGTATCTGAGTCCAAACCTACGTTGGTGACTGCACAATCTGTGACTTTCCACAAGATGTTGAACCACTCACATTATAAAGACGTGTGCAGGTGCAAACTCCCCACCCCCATTAGCCACCCCCAAGTTCCCTGGATAGCTACTTATGGTCCCCCCCGCCCTTGAAATTTACCCAGTACTTCAGCCCTGAACTAACCCTCCCATCTCCATCTCCATTCAGTGCCACAAATCCCATGGGACATCACAGCTCTTCCCAACCCCTACTGCTTCCTTCTCCAACTCTCCCATGCCCTCTCTCCCATTGAATCTCACCCCCATTAGCCCTGATAACCATTAGTCCCAGGGACCCCTCCCCATCTCTGTGTCCAACAGAACATGGTCATCTGCAAAGTCAAGATTGTGAAGTTTTTCTTTATTCCACATAACTCCTGCAGCTTCCTTTCATGTTGCTCTTTGCATCACATAAGCTATCACAGTGCAGAGAAGAGAGGTGCAACCTTGGCAAACTCTGTTGATGATCTTAAACCAATTGCTCTCTCCCCTTCCTGTCCTTACATAGCTTTTCGAACCTTCATACAGTCTTGTCCAGTCTCTTTCTAGGAAGCCCACAGAGTCAGAAGATCTATAGCAATTCTATGAATGCGGTGGCTGGGCCATGTGTAGATTAGACTCTTCTACTGCATCTGAATTAATTGACCTGGTCTTGTGGATCTAGCATTAGACACTTCTACGCATTTAGAGCCAGAGGTCCTGGAGTTAGTCCCCACAGATGACCCAGCCATTATGCATGCACTAAGCCTGAATGAGAAACCCCCGTGCTTCACCCCCAAATCCATGCATATTTCACTCTCCCCCTCAATAAATCACACCCCGCCACTCCTTCCAAAGTTCAACTCTGACCCCCAAGTATAGCTCTATCCCACACAAAATCAAATTAATGGGGCCTGCCCAGGCTTCCTGTAGGGCGTCACTGCCGCTTCTGGCTCCCCATCCCATCCTCTGAAAGGAGCTGTGGGTTGGAGACAGTGGTGTAGTGGAGCCGGAACAGTGATCTGGTTCCATTATGCCCCACTCCTCTGCAGCTGGTCACTCTGCAGGGCTGGCTGGGCTCAGCTCCCTGCTGTGGGCATTTTGACGTGCCTTGCTTTGCCACTCCCACTCCATGCCTGACCCTCCTGCTCCGTTCCACCCCTCTTGTTAAAGGAGCCAATCAGTGGCTCCTCTGTGCATTTGTCCTGCCCTGTGGGGAAGGAGTCAGTGGCGCTCTGCCCACTTGCCCTGACCATACATGTAGAACTCCCCAGAAGCTTGGCCTCCCCTTGCAGATGACTGGATTTTGTGAACCAGCCAGTTAGACACCATCACAATAGGAGGAGCAAGGAAAAGGCATCTTAGTTCATTCTGGCAATTCTGGTTTGGGTTCTATTGATGATACTAGAGAATGGTCCATGGTGTGGTTGTTGAACATGGTACCCAGTGCTGGCCCTGCTGTTCAATCTTCAAGGTGAAACTGACCATGTTTGGTGCAGATTATACGGTGTGTGGGCAGGCAGGTGCATGGAAACTTTCTGGTTTGAACCCATAATGCCCCTTGCTTAGGCTGCACACCACAAAGGTGCGTGACTGAGACGCATTCTCTAAGCCCTGTTGGATACAGAAACTTGTTCAGCTGCCTCAGTCTGCTTCGGAACAAAACTTCATAGTCACTTAGGAGACTTTCCATTGACTTTCAGTGGGATTTGTATGCCTCAGTTCTTAAGGTGCTTATGTAAATCTCCCTCCTACACTCCATGTGCCCACTCTTCCTGAGCATGCTCATAGTTGGGGCTTGTATTACTTAATACAGCCCTGGTCTACACTGTGGGGAGGGCGGGGGGGATTGATCTAAGTTACACAACTTCAGCTATGTGAATAACGTAGCTGAAGTCGACTTACTTACTGTGGTGTCTTCACTGCAGTGAGTCGACTGCTGCCGCTCCCCTGTCGATTCTGCCTCCACCTCTCGCGGCGCTGGAGTACAGGAGTCGACGGGAGAGCGCTCGGGGGTTGATTTATCGCGTCTAGACTAGATGCGATAAATCGATCCCCGCTGGATCGATCGCTGCCCGCCGATCCAGCGGGTAGTGAAGACATAGCCACAGAGTGTGTTGAATGAATCAACTCTAATGATAGCATTTGATAATGACTCCCTAAAAAAAATTATAACACAAGTTGTTTTGTTTTTTTCTGTAGGTCATAGTAGATACACCAACCAGTCCAGTAACCAGTGGACTTCCACTTTTCTTTGTGATTATTGTTACAGCTATCAAACAGGTAATGTTTTTGATTCATGAGGGCATGGGGGTGAGCAACAAATTGCTACAGTAGTGTGTGTGTATTTGCTTTGGGTTTTTAAGTATGTTCATGGCAGAATGGATGAGAGAGATTTGGCATATAAAGACATATATACTTGACTCTACATATATTTGAAATAATAGAGGGCCAAGGTTAGAGGAACACTATCAATGTGAAATCTATTTAACTTAAAATTTGAAATAAAAAAGTAATTTTGGATACTATGCCGAACCTAAGTTCTCTGTCCAATTTTTGTAGATTTGATTGCATTTTCTCATTTTCAGTATGGCTTTTGTAATCTGTGTGTGTGTGTTTATTTAAAGTCATGTTGTGAGCTATTGCTGTTGATGGTTGCCTCTGCGTTCACTGCACTACTATAATTTATTTCTTCCATTTTAAAAATGCACTTTGGACCTGATTTGGAGGTTAAAGAAGCATGATATAAATCCAGTTTCTATTCTACTCTGACGTCAATGGAAAAACAAGAATAGTTCTAGTCAAACAATATCTAGTCCTGAAAACTTGTAGACCTCTTTCATTGAGTAATGTTAAAAAAAAAAAAAAAATTAACCGTACGCACCCCTTTTTAAAACTGCATTATTTGATGTTTTTGTAAAGGGAATCAGTTGGGGAGCGGAAAGGAGTACTAGAGTTAAATCCGAATTTGGCTTTTGTATTCTTTAGCTGAGACTGAAGAGAAAGAAAGTCTTTTCCTGTGTTAGACTGGAAAAGTGAGAATAACGGGGCACTAAGCATATTATTCACATGATCAGCGTATTCTTGCCAATCTTGAGAATAATAGAAACATGTCACAGCAATTTAGATGCTCTTTGCATGCAGTGCCTAAAGATTAGTTTTGTGTGTGTTGTTTTAGTCTGTTCTGAATCTGTCAAATGTATATGTGAAGTTTTTAAAAATTAACTTGGTTCAGACGGAGCTATTCAGGTCGACGTTCTGGCGTGCATGAAGGAGCTCTGATAACTGTGTTTAACTTACTTGCTTTTTTATCTCCCTCTCTCTCACAACTTTATTTATTTATTTATTTACTTCACTACCTGGGCTTGACTGTGTTACCTGTATATTGGAATGTCTAGGGCTATGAGGACTGGCTGAGACACAGAGCTGACAAGGAAGTAAATAAAAGCAGCGTCTTCATTGTTGAAAATGCAAAGCAAGTGAAAAAACACAGCGAAAAAATCAAGGTAACCATTAATAGAAAGAGAGAGGGATGCACCTGGGAGCCATTGGGAAAACTCCCATTGATGTGGTAGCAGAATCCGACGCTGTGGCTGAATACTTGAATATGCTAAGGGCCTAATTCTGCAGTTGTTACTTTTTGTCTTCCCATCCCCTTCCCTAAACCTCAGTTTGTTTTCAGACTGGAAACCTTACGAGCCATTCCAGTTAATAACCAGGTGCTTGCTTGGCTTTTGTGTGGTCACTTCTTTGAAAGGCTGCCATGCATGCACTTTACTGGTGGGGCTGATGAGTAACTTACCTCTGATCATTTTTCATTTGGTGACTGGAACAGGCAGTCCTTCCTTTATCCCGAGCTTCCCAAGGACGTCTGAGAAGATGTCTGCTAGCAGAGATGCTGATTTATCACCTCTCACTGTAGAATGCTAGATGGCTACTTTTTTTATACATTTTTATGTGAAATTGTAAGGAGGTGTCTCTTATCCTAGTCCGTGGTCCTGCTGAGTTGGGCTGACTTCTCAGGCCAAGTCCTGCACTTGGATACAGGTGTGCAGCGCTGGTTGAAATCAGAAGGAGTTCTGGTTGTCGGAGGGCAGAACTGGCCCAGAGTGCCTGGGAGAGAATGGCCCTCAGTGCTTAGAAAGGGGCCCTAGCTAACAAGTTTAATTTACAGAGCTGGGATGGTTCGTTTAATCTGTGGTGGAGGTTTTTCCTTGGTGCTCTAATATTGGGATAGAATGCAACAGCATTTGTAAGAACAAATACTTGCTAGTGGCTTGTTGTGACAGTTCTTGGGGTGCCCAGGGCTGAGTCACCTTGTTACCCCCAGCCTCCAGCAAGAGGGAGTCTTGTGGTAGCTGGATGTCAGCTCCCTGATGCCACCAGCTCTTCAGCCCCTCTCCTCTGGGTTATGGCAGCCCTTGCTTTGCCTTGCAGATCGCCAATAGGTGTACCCTAGTCCCCAGGCCCCTTTGAAATGTCTCTCCGTAGCATTCCGTTCCTTCTCCACCGAACACTCACAGGCTATGTCTGCACTACACAGCTTTGTCGCTACAGCCGTGCTGCTAAAAGTCGCGCAGCGTAGCCGCTGTTTGTCTGCTCTCCTGCCGACAAAAAACTTCCACCCCCAACGAGCGGGGTTAGCTTTGTCGGTAGCAAAGCGCTCCTGCCGACAAAGCGCTGTTCACTCCAGCGCTTGTCGTCAGCAAAACTTTTGTCTTTCGGGGGGTGTGTGTGTGTGGTTTTTTTTTAACACCTCTGAAAGACAAAAGTTTTGTCGTTCAATTGCCAGTGTAGACAAAGACACAGTAATACCAGGTAAGCTGTCCCCAGAGGAACAGAGTTCACACCAGCGTGTTTGGTTCCATGGAGGATGAGCTACTGAGATATATTTATAGTGAAAACAAGCCTAAGTTTATTATCAAAGGCTACAATTTAAGAGATGGTGAGCAAGGATAGTGGATTACATATAAAACAAAATCAGTACATGCTTTCCAGAGATTAAACTTAATTTAAAAAGCAATCTTTTCTCACCCAAAGGTCCTTTACAGTGCTTCCAGGCAGGGCAGGTTGGGATCTCATTTTCATGAATGTAATCGCACTTCCTTAGGTACAGGATAAAGAGGTTTCCTTTTGCCTTTTCCTTTATAGCCCCAAAATTCATTGTTGGTCCCCCACGTCAGGATGACCCCCTGGGGGTTTATTCCTTGGTATACTGACTTCGTGTGCAAATAGAGCCTCCATTCTGTTGGCTTACAATGCTTAATTTACATGTGGACCGAGGGAGACAGATGATTATACGTCCTTCGTCTGGCAGAATCCCGTTTATCAACCCCGTCTTGATTCTGACTTCTTTAGGAACGTATTTTCAGTTTATGTATACATAACTTCTTCCATGGCATTTGTACAGACATTTCACCTCAGTGTTAATGACCACTGTGAGCCTGGCTTTCACTGAAGACCTCACATGACATTCTTTATGGAGAAATACTGTGAAAACAGGGTGCTGGGTGTAGTGAGTTTGTCAGGCCTGTCAAGAGTTACCGTGGCAGCACAGTGACCCCTTTGCCGGTTGGCATTGAGGGGCTCTTAAGGTCACACTTGTGTTTTCCTCTTGGGGTGGAGGGAGGTGTGAGGCCTTTGAGCAGAGGGTTCTGTTACACGTTGTCAAGAGCGTGACTCAGGGTCCCTCAGCAGCAAATGAAAGGAAGAAAAATCAAGAAAATATAAATTTAAAAAATGCTACTTATTTGGGTACTATCTTGAGTGTAAAGAAAACTTCACTCTGCTCCATCTCCTCACAGCAAGTGCCGTGTCCCCTCCATCCAGTAATGAGTATTTTCCAAAGCTAGGTAGTGAGGGAACGTAGTGTATGCAGCAGCTGCTACGGAATAGTCCTAACTGAAGAAAAAGCTTTCCACTTGGAAGTCTAGTAGGGGTGTGTGTGTGTGAGCTACATATATGAACAAGGGCTATGGTGGGTAATTATCAAGCATACTGTCAGATAAAGGAGAAAAGATCTGGAGTCCGACTACATTACTACATTTCCACTCAATAGTGAAATAATTTCATAGCTTTGTTAAACCCCTTCCAAGGGCGCTCAAACTTCAAATTCTATTGTCCTGCGAACAATCACTGCACAGAGGTCCTACTGAAGTGGGTGAAAGTTGTTAAATATGGAACCATTGTAAGACAGAGTAAATGTGCAGGTACTGTATTGCTATCGTTATGCAGTCTTGATAATTAGCGTTGAGCAACAGTTCTAGCATGTGGATGGCAAATCATCGGGGACAGTTACACAATTGCAGTACTTTTTTTTGGTGGTAAGCTTAAAAAGCTCTTCAAATTCCCATGATCGGAGAGGATTTGTCTTCTTTCTTGTAGACTTGGATAAAAAAAAAGATAAACTGATTAAACCTTTAATCTTTTCCTTCAGGGCCTGATGAAATGAATCATTAAAAAACCATAGTTGCATTCTTTCCAGGTTGGGGACATTGTAGAAGTGAAAGCAGACGAAACCTTCCCCTGTGATCTGATCTTTTTGGCATCGAGTAATGACGATGGGATCTGTTACGTCACGACGGCAAGTCTGGATGGCGAGTCGAATTTCAAGGTAACAAGAATGAAAACACTTCAGGCAGGAGTCTAGAGTGCAGAGTAAATGCATTTCAGTGGCTCCTCTGTGCTCCGATTTTTTGTTTTGTTTTAGTTGCAACTGAAGTCAGCCTGGGTGTCTGTCAGTTCAGTTTGAGAACGCTTTGGGATCACACACTCTGATTGTGATTGGCTGTGTTTAGCTTCCATTTCCATTTAGCTCTCTCATCCAGTCACTCAACACTGAAGTGCTGTATGGATTTTTTTTTTTTTTTTTTGGTGTGTGTTTTAAATAACTATTCCTAATGGCACTGTTCCAAACTGTGTTGGTCTTGACAGATATACCTGCATGCTGTATTATTTATCCTGCTAAAGCAGGTTACCACTTTCATCTTATTCCCCATGTAGAAAGATCTAATGAATTAGTAAATAGATCACTGCAGTTTCAGCTGGTTTATTAAAGCAGTCACCCGTAGTGACCTTTGCAATTGAGATTTTATCAGGGCTTTCACTCTATAACTTCCTGCTTTCGCTCTCTCTGCACTTATGAGTAGTTGTCCTCTTTTTGTGACTGAAATTCTTCATGCTTGATATGAACTCATAGGTGAATTGTTCTGGATTGTTTTGCAGAAAAAGCCTTCTAGTCATTTAAACTATACTCTGTTCCCATTGGCAGAAAATTTTAAGATGCATTTTTTCATACTCATGACTCAAAAGGGCTGAACTTTGAGATTTGAAATTGTACCAGTTGGGTAGACCTCACTGAGGATGAATTCTTTCTCTAATTTATTCCCTCTACCTTTCTCCCCCCACCCTCCAATTGAAACCCCCCTCTAAGGATATGAAAACTTGGTTTCACTCATGCACAGGAGTAATTTGTGCTAACATTGGTAGCTGTAGTACTAAGTGTGGAACAATGTTAGTAGTGTAGAATTCCTTCCAACTCCCACAGACGTCAGTGGGCGTATGTATCTTCATTCGTTAAAAGGGTGTTGGATCAGGTACGTGGCTAATATCTATATTGATAGCCATTAGGTAATGTAGAAATATATGCGTGGAAGCTGATTCTGTGTTGAAATATTTTTGATTGTATTGAGTTCACCAACTCTTTAGAAGTGAGCCTTTCTCCTGGGCATCTTATGAACTTCACAAGCCAAGTAGCGCTGGGTTTGCAACCTTAGTGGCTAGGTTAGCAAAGAGGAGTGGAGCTTTCAAGCTCCACAACCCTAAAGTACGCCTTCCTATATTAAAACCGGTTTAAATGTATGCCATAAAATATACAAGGATGTGCAACACGGCTGAGTTAATTTCAGAACCGGAACACGTTTCCTGACTTTGAGCATTTGAAATGTGACACTAAAGTTCTACAATAAGTATCTTATATTGTTTCTGCTTGGTCATTAGCGGTTGTCTCCTGAATATTGATGTAACAAAGAAGAAGTTTGGGGGGCAGGGAGGAAGAGTGGGGAAAATGGCAGAACAGCGTAACTGAGGCTTACCTGTCCTGTGGGGGGTGTGGAATTTTTGATGTAAGACACAGACATTCTACTACAAAATCATTCACCACTGGTATTCAAAATGCTGTTTATAATTTGTGTACTATAGCTGTTTCTCCCATCAGTTTCAGGAAGAGGAATCCAAGGCTAAGAAGTGAGAAAGCTTTTTAGTGAATGTGTTTTTGGAGACCGATTAAGGCAATCTATCTTGCTGACTGAAGTTTAGAACTGTTAAGTAGTTTCTATAAATAGAACTTTAAAAACAGTGAATTGGAGTCTTCCCAGGCTTTCCAATTAGTTATGTGAGAAAGGAACTTTCACAGCAGTTGATGCTAAGAATAGCTCTTGGTTCTGTCAATACTGTTCCTGCTCCCCTGGCAGCAGAGCTATCTTCTAATTACCTTCAGAAGCTGCACCGGGCAATTTCCTTAGGGGAGCTGAACACCTGTTGAGCACTTGTAGCTATCTTTTGAAGTAAACCAGTGTTGCAGGAGTTCACCATGCCTTAGGACAGCCCTGAAGGAGGAGTATGTCTCATAATTTATTGGCAGGTACAAGAGACCTCCCTTCTTAAGTAACCCTCTGTCTTACCAGACCAGTCCAAAGTATTTCCTAAGCATATTAAATTCCAACCTGTTCTGCCTTTCATTAGAAGACCCTGCCCTCTCCTCCCGCTCCATCCTTAAACAACTGATGGGTTACTTGAGTGGTCGCTTAAGACAAGCCCCCGTATACATCAGTGTTTTAAGGACTGAGCTATAACAACTCATTGGGCGAAGACCTTCTCTGTACTTGTGCTTCAGTGGAGTTGTGTGACTCCATAATAACTCTTGCTGCTCTTTCCACCTAGACTCATTATGCAGTGCGGGATACGACTGAGCTCCGGACAGATGATGACATCGACTCCCTTACTGCCGCAATTGAATGTGAGCAGCCTCAACCTGACCTCTACAAGTAAGAACGGGAACAGCCACTACTCCTGGTACTCAACTGATCCTTGTCGTTTGTCCATCACTTAGTGTCCTTTGACCGGGCAAACTAGTGAGCCATTGGCACCCGTCTAACAAAGTAGTTTAAGGGAGCCGCTGAATTCTCGTTCCAGCTGAATAGGCTGCATGGAATTCAAAAAAGTGATTGTCTTCATGTTGTCCACAAGGAATGAAAGGCTTTTTAAGGTAACACTTGCAGATGTTCCTGGGGAATTTACTGAGCTGTCCGGCAAAGCTCCCTGGAAATTGGACTTAGATGGCAAAGCATCTGCCCTGGGAGGTGCTAGTGCACCAAAGTATCACTAGCCCCATATGCCTTTACAAACTTGGGTGTAGGCCTGCTTAGAAACATGGCTTTGTTACCTTTCTGAACAATTTTCAGGGTGGAAACCCATTGGCACCCTGGCCCCAATTCAGCAAGGTGCTGAAACACAAGAACAGCCTCATTCTAGTCAGTGGGGCTCCTTGCACGCTTAAAGCTTGGCATGTGCTTAAGTACTTTGTTGGATCCTGGCCTGCGTAATGTGTGCTTTCCAAAGCGCCTTCTCTCTGAGAGCATAAGACTCTGATGTCCTCTAACCTTCTCATTTCTTCCCACCTGTCTGTTGTGACGTTTCTTATGTTTGTAATTAAATATATAGTTAACCAATGTCCTCTTATATATTTTGATCACAGATTTGTTGGAAGAATTAACATCTACAGAAGTAACCAGGAGCCTGTAGCCCGGTTAGTTCACTTGGCTCATTGTTACTCATTGCATATGGTGTTTGTTTTCTTTATTATTTCTTTATTGATAGTTCGTAGCGTCCTGCTTATCAAAGAGGAGTTGTGGAGATTAATAGGCCTGAAATTTGAGCTTTCTTATCCTACCTCTTTTCTTTCGTGTTGCAGTTTGGTTTTATGTGTTCTAGTGACTTGAGAAAATTTCAGTCATTCCGAATGAGGGATCACTTGATGATTACCTGTTCTGTTCATTCCCTCTGGGGCACCTGGCATTGCCACTGTCAGCAGACAGGATACTGGGCTGGATGGACCCTTGGTCTGACCCAGTATGGCCGTTCTTATGAGGGCAGCAAGCCCTCTTAAAACCCCCAGCTCTTCAGCTGTGACAATCTCCAACAAATGCCCCAGGATGTTGTGTGTGTTGGGTTTGCCGATGTGGGAGTTTACAGGATGTGAGCACATGTGCAACCCTCTGCATCCTCTATCACCCCTGCTGGAATCATCCTGGTGAGCTGGCGGATAAATGAAACTGACAGGCTCCCTGCTCTCTGAGCTCTTGCAGGGCAGGATCCTCCGTCAGTTTCACTCCCGCTGACCAGAACCAGAAGAAGCAAAGAGTGATGTGCTGGGCATGTGCTCACAACATCTGCTCTCCAGCAAGCCCAGCCTTCGCTTTGCTGAAGAGCTGGGGTTCTAATGAGGTGCAGCCCGTGTTTTGGGTGACCAGTACATTTTCTGCATCAGTGGGACACAATAGAGGGTGGGTGAGAATGTAGATTTCCTGAGGGGAAGGTTTTTGATTGTGGGTCTGTCAAATAGGCTGTTTCTGTGCACAAAATGTTTTTTTCCCCCCTAAGCGGCGTATGTACATTAGTTTGCAAAACTGTTTTCCCTGTTGCTGTTTATGTAGTGAGTACAGCCATGTGCTCAGAGCGGTGTAAAACCTGAACACAAAGACAGTCCCTGCCTTAATAAAGTTACACTTTACAGACACAAAGAAAAAGACACACTAGAAAGTCTAGAGATGACGGACTTAGTCTGTTTATTCCAGCTGTGTATTGTAAAAGCATGTTTCATGCTAACATCTTTGTGTATATCACAGGAGAAAGCACCAATTCACCAACAATGCTGCAAAATTAATGGGCCAAATTTTAAAGTAAAGAAGAAAATCAAACTTGAATCCAAGAAGCAGTGAAAGATAGATTTCAGATAGAAGTGGAAGCAAGCATGTCCGTTAACCCAAGAGTTTTGGAATTCTAAGAGTTTTCGATTCCACGGCCATAAAGGACCTTTGTGACGATCTAATCTGACCTCCTATACAGCACAGAAAGGGACAGGAGGGCTTTGAAAACCAAATGGTCACCTCTCAGCCTGCATTTGTAGTGCTTGTGATGTTTCTCGCTGGTCAAGCAGAGATGCCAGCAGCTGTGCCCCTCAGATTCTTAAGTTGAGAGACTAATGGTGGTCTCAGATACTAACTGCAATACAGAACTTGTGAGGGACCCTTGAAACCTGACAAATTGATTTTTGAGGATTTACACAAACTTTTCTCGCCTTTAAAACTTCTGCCACCCTTTTAGGATTAGAAGTGGAAATGGCAAGCGGTCATGAAGGGAAATAAGGAATTAATAGAACAGACAGAGCAACATGGGAGCAAAAAAATAAGTAAAACATTTTACAGCATCATCGATTTTTTTTTTTGAAACGCTCCAGGGGGTTTAGCACTCTTGAAAATTAGTCCACTTATTTAGGTGCCTAAGTATAGGTTTTAGACTCTAGCATCAGGTACTTATTCTTGAAAATCTTGACTTGAATTCTAAAATGAGTTAGACAGTGGAGAGTCTGAATACCAGTAATACTTTGTGTGATAAGAGATAAGAAACCACAAATGTAAATATCGGTGTGAAGGCAAAAATACAGTCCCAGAATCAGGGCCGGCTTTAGGCCGATTCCCCGGAATCAGGCCCTGTGCCTAAGAGGGCCTGCACCCGTGCCTAAGAGGGCCCTGCGCCTTAAGCACCTTTTTAATTTTTAAATTTTTTTTACTCACCCGGCGGTGGTCTGCTCCAGGTCTTCGGCGGCACTTCGGCGGCGGGGGGGTCCACTCCGGTTCTTCGGCAGTGTGGGGGGGTCCTTCAGTGCCGTGGAAGACCCGGAGCTGAATGAAGGACCCGCCGCCGCCGGGTATTCGAATCGGGCTCCGCAGGTCCTAAAGCCGGCCCTGGCCAAAATAAACAAATCCCTTATTTAAGAGAAAAAAAAACAAACCAATCCCCAGAATGAAGCGTATTTACAGTATTTGGGTTTAAAGGACTTCTGCTTTAGCTTTGTTTAACTCTGGGTATAACATGTAACCAAGTTGGAATGAAATTGTTTGTAAGCAATCTGATCCTATAACTTTTTCTGTGTTTAGGTCTTTGGGTCCCGAAAATCTGCTGCTGAAGGGTTCTACTTTAAAAAATACAAAGAAGATTTATGGTGAGCAGCTTTTTATTGATAGTGCCGATGGATAACTGAATGAAGTTAGCAAACAAATCGAAATGTCTATCGTAGCATCTAGTGATGGAAAACTGTCTACACTGCTTCTTTCAGTGCTCTGTACATATCTCATGCTCATACACAAGTTAATGAATTAATTTTGAGAGTAAGATTTCATGAGCTACTGTGTCAGATGTTTAACTGAAATCTGAATATGTTGACCAGGATCTTCAGAAATTACTTGTGCTTTTTGAGAGCCCATCTTGAAACTAAAGCTGGGCGAATTTTTTTTGGCAAATAGAATTTTTGCTGAAAAAATGCTTTTTTTTTTTTTTTAAGGCTTCCCAAATTTTGAATTTCTTTTTTAAATTTTAAAAAAAAAAAAAAAAAGGGCGGGGGGTGAAGAGGGCCAAATCGAAATGAAAATCCCCCCCCATAAAAAGTCATTTTGAGTTGACCAAAATGTTTTTGTAGATTCAAAATAATTAAAAAATAATAATTTTGAATTGACCTGGAATGTTTTGGTGGATTAGAAATGATTATTATTTTTTTTTTAGTTTGTGATGGACAAAATATTTCTGAAGAATGCTTTTGGTTAGAATCACAGCAGATTTTTTCAGCTCAGCTCCCAAACAAACAAAAATAATCAATTATTCACTCCGATCTATTTGTGACGCCTTTAAAGAGGCCCAGCTCAGCATTTTCTGCCATGTAGGGACCCCTTTACAGTGTCTCAAGTTGCAAGTCCCTTTTGAAAATTATTGGCCATACACCCAGTACTTTATCTCCATCCACTAACACCTGTAAGTCTGTCCAAAAAGCAGCAAAGTTTGTCTGGCAAAAATGTATCCCTTATCAACTCCATACTGCTAATGGTTCCACTATCCTTCAGGGAAATAAACTGAGCCAAGGTATAAATGGCTGTAGCTCCATTGAAGTGAAGTGGATTTGCACCTGCTTACACCAATACTGAATTTGGTCTAGATTTTTCAGAGATTCTTTTTTCCCCCTTCCCAGTACTTGTTTCCTTTTACTTTTGGCAGGAGTTGGACTTACAGGGTGCTAATTGTCAGTACCACATTCTGAGTGGATTTTGTACTGTCTCTGCTTTTCTCCTTACGTCTCCTGCTCTTCTTCCCCTCACCCAGGCCTTTTCAAAATAACGATCAGTACTGCAATACATTTGTTTGCCAATTCCACTAATACCCTCGCATATATACACTTGTATGAAGCTATCTTTTTTTTCCCCTGTCAGTTTGTACAAGCAGTTGTGATAGATGAAAATGTTTGCTAAATTTAACAAACTTTGTACAGAAATAAATTTATGCTCTGGGAAACTATTCGGGAGTTCACGCCTCTCATCAACCTTCAGATGATTTATTGTGGCACTTGTGTTAGCATTATTCGATACCACTGGGGGTTCCTTGCTTAAATAACAATGCATAACATTTGGGTAATACCGCTGTCTGTGGATAATGAATCTAAAGCACTGTGCAAACGTTGATGTACCTCACTGACAAGTGAGAGGTAGGCTTGCAACTCAGAAAGGGAACGATTACAAGTGATGCTTTAATGTTCTGTAGGAGTTGCGGTTTATACTGGAATGGAAACAAAAATGGCTTTGAACTACCAAGGAAAATCACAAAAACGTTCAGCTGTAGAAAAGTAAGTGTGCTTCAGAAGGAGAAAAGTTTATAAAAACTGTTCGTTTCCTTATGGGTTCATTTGTGCAGAAATAATCCCAGCATTTGCTGCCTTTTGTTTCCGATACACTCCGTGTAGAAAATCTGTATACAGGTCTGTCGCATCTTACGCGCATTTAACATGCGCGATTTCAACTTTACGCGGTCGGCAAAAACAAAAACAAAAAAAGAGGAAAAACAACAATTTTCATACTATACCTGTTGTGTGGGCGCTTTCACCCGCCATTGAACTCAATGGGGTTTTGGCTATACGCAGTTTTCGCTTTACACGCTAACCGCGGAACGGAATCCCCGCGTAAGATGAGATAGACCTGTATTGGGTTAAGCATGTCTCCTAAAAAGCTACAGCATTTAGTCGAACTTTTAAAAAGTATTACTCCAGGCTTATGCTTTACTCTACCGGGTGAGAAGTATTAAAAATCCTGGATTTGACCCTAAAGATGAGGGCTGTCAAAAGCAGTAGTCTATAGAGTTTCCCTTTTAAAAATGAGAATAGTCTAACCCTGATTGCTTGCATGATTGAGTATTAAAAATAGCTGCATGGATTTTAAAAATAAACCTATTTTTCAGATCAATCAACGCCTTCTTGATAGTGTATTTATGCATCTTAGTGAGTAAAGCTACGGTGTGCACCACTCTGAAATACATCTGGCAGAGTAATCCATTTAATGATGAGCCATGGTATAACCAAAAGACAATAAAAGAAAGAGATACGTTCAAGGTAAATGGGGTTGTGTTTCAGGATCTCCTCCAGCCTTATTTATTCTGACAGTTTTGTTTAATCTGCCAACCCCTGTCTTCCCTGCGTGTTGTTTGGAATACATACTAAGGAAAGTACTGTCAATCTCTTAGCTCTCTTTTCCCTTTTGCTTGTAATTATTTCCTGTCTCAGTTGCTCTGTGCCACCCTTCTTACTTATGTGCAAGAATGCTTGGGAGTGGTTGGGCAAAACACGGCTGAGGAAGACTCAGATGCTAAAGCTGCTCACGTATTGGTGTTCTTCTCATATAGAACGTGTGTGCCAACTGTTTATGTTTCTAAATGGCTGCCTCTTATTTGCTGACAAAAGACAGATAAATAGAATTTTGGTCCCCGAGATATACTTAAACACAGGAGCACATGCTTGGTCCATATCTGAACTCCAGCCAGTTTTCAAACTTGAATATATAAATTTAGACTGGGGCCACTTTAATTAGATGTCTAAATATGGATGTAGGTGTTTGAGGTTTTAAGTAGCCAGGCTTGAAAACGTTGGCCTGATCTCAACTTACCTTATTTGCTGTCAGAGTTTTAGGCGACCTCCTTGTGATTTCGCTTACACCAGTTGTATGGTAGTGTAGCGCTCCTGACAGCAAAGCAGTTTCTCCTGAGATAAACTTTTTTAAGTGAGATCAGAATCAGGCCTGTAGTATTTACAGAACGGTCTTTGGCTGCAATGTTGATTTAGACCAGGGGTCGGCAACGTTTGGCACGCGGCTCGCCAGGGTAAGCACCTTAGCGGGCCGGGCCAGTTTATTTACTTGCTGATGCGGCAGGTTCGGCCGATCGTGGCCCCCACTGGCCGCGGTTCGCTGTCCCGGGCCAATGGGGGCGGGAGGAAGCCGCGGCCAGCACATCCCTTGCCCGCGCCGCTTCCCGCCGCCCCCATTGGCCAGGGACGGCGAACCGCGGCGAGTGGGGGCCGCGATCGGTAAATAAGGTAAATAAACTGGCCTGGCCCGCTAGGGTGCTTACCCTGGCGAGCCGCGTGCCAAACGTTGCCGACCCCTGATTTAGACAGTCCTTGTGGTTGTAAATAAAATGCCACCGTGAGCCAAATTCTCTTCAGTTATGCCTTTACAACTACGTGCGAGTCAGTGAGGTTGCCAAGATGTAGCTGTTTGTCCCGAA
>NW_020664482.1:6158871-6265051 GCF_002925995.2 Terrapene triunguis | reverse complement strand
CCCCCCCCCCCCCCCCCCCTTCGTGTCCCAATATTTTCTTCCTTTTATCTGGTCACCCTACCAAGATGGAACTGAGAGCAGAGTTTGGTCCATTAACCTTAGTTTTCTCAAGAGTTTTATTTTTCATATCGAGTTCTCTTTTCACCACTGAAGAATAAAATCTAATTAGAACCTTGAATTTGTTGTTGTTGATTATGTCTGTATCTGGCTGAATTGGATATCTGATTAGTACATGATGCCTCTTTTTATTTTTCCTTTGCAGATCTTAAGAATGTTCACAGACTTCCTGTCGTTTATGGTTCTGTTCAATTTCATTATCCCGGTCTCCATGTACGTTACTGTAGAAATGCAAAAATTCTTGGGCTCCTTCTTTATTGCTTGGGATAAGGAGATGTATGATGAAGAAATCAAGGAAGGAGCACTGGTGAATACCTCGGACCTCAACGAAGAACTCGGTCAGGTTAGAACGTGCTCCCCATTTGTGCTAACTTAAAATTGGATGCATGGACAATGTCTCATGGTAAAACTGTGCAACTCTTCCTTGGACTAAAACAGCTGTAGTGAAATCCCTCCTGTAGAACTTGTGGGCCAGAACTTCAGCTATGAAGCTAATTTGGGCCATGGTGCTACTTAGAGCAGTTTCGTGTCTGCTTTTAGTTTCATCTGGCTGCCTTCCATGGCCAGGGGCTGTTCTAGCAGCCAGGAGTCACTGGAGCATAGAGGTATACTAGCCCTACCCCCATGACCGCAAAGGCCAGGGGTAGAGTAGTTTCATCTTCTATCTGTGCTTTGATTAGGAAACAATCGTCATTGATCGGCGCTTAGAGAGACAGATGGCGTTGTTTATTTTGCTTAGTTTCCTATTGGTAGGAAGCTCTGATGCAATATTTGTGGATTTAGATTTGTATACAATATGTAATTCCCTCCCTTCTGGTGGTTCTGCTCACCATCCTAGAAACATCTACGTGCTTAGGGAAATACTCCAGTATCCAAAACCTAGAGGCATAAAAGCTCTGGAGTGTTGATCCAAGTAGGGGATTTATGGCAGTGGTTCTCAGCCAGGGGTACGTGTGGGGGTCCTCCAGGGGGTACTTCAACTCATCTAGATATTTGCCTAGTTTTACAACAGGCTATATCGAAAGCTCTAGTGAAGTCAGTACAAACTAAAATTTCAAACAGTGACTTGTTTATACTGCTCTATATGCCAAACTCTGAAATGTAAGTACAATATTTATATTCCAACTGAGTTATTTTGTAATCATATGGTAAAAATGAGAAAGTCAGCAATTTTTCAGTAATCATGTACTGTGTGACACTTGTATTTTTATGTCTGATTTTGTAAGCAAGTAGTTTTTAAGTGAGGTGAAACTTGGGGTACACGCAAGAGAAATCAGACTCCTGACAGGGGTACAGAAGTCTGGGAAGGTTGAGAGCCATTTTTATGGTTTATGGTACCGTTAGGGGAAGTCTGTTAGAAGTGATATAATCATGCTCTGTTGTCACTGTACCAGATTAACATTAACTTTTTAATGAGAACATCTAAAGTAGAAGTTAAAAACATTACTCTATAAATTAATTAAAACAAAGAGAAGTCACACGTGGCTGTAGGGCAGGACAGAACATAAGAATGGCCATACTGGGTCAGACCAAAGGTCCATCTAGCCCGGTATCCTGTCTTTCGATAGTGGCCAATGCCAGGTGCTCCAGAGGGAATGAACAGAACAGGTAATCATCAAGTAATCCATCCCCTGTCACCCATTCCCAGCTTCTGGCAAACAGAGGCTAGAGACACCATCTCTGCCCATCCTGGCTAATAGCCATTGATGGACCTATCCTCCATGAATTTATCTAGTTCTTTTTTGAACTCTGTTATAGTCTTGGCCTTAGAGAGGGACCTGATTGCTGTATTTGTGCCAGCACTGCAGCCTTCAGCAGCTCTGAAAAATCATTAGAAAGTCAGTGCTGCAGTAATTAATCATTCTCCCTTATTAAAAACCTTTGTCTGTCTGCTAATCACTCGTCTACCTGTCAAGCTATAACTGTAACTATTTTTGGTGGCAGTTTAGGTTGAGTGTGCTACTATTTGCTTCTGAAAACTAGATGAGCTTATAAATTTCATGTTCAATTTCTATTGTACATGCAATTTATCATGCAGTTTGTTTCCACATAGAAGAACGTCAAACCCTAACTGCATGTCAGTAATTTGTTTGCTTTCCTTGAATTAATTAAAAATTTAAAATTCTCTGTAAGCTTTCTCTGTGCAGGTTAGTGAGGAAAGTATAATTCTGGTAATCTTTCACTGCATGCATTTGATATGCAACTGCGCTACTACGGTTTTCTCTGCACTGCTGGGATTCTTAAGTAGCTAATGTTTCACTCTGGTCAACCACAGCAGCGCAGTGCAATTGATCGTACTGTAGTATACCCTACGTTTGTTCCTGTAAAGAAAACATTTAATTGGAAACAACTGTTAGCTAATTTAATTGCATTGTCAACATAAAACTCCCATAAAGCAAACAAATGGGTTTGTACTACAGCCCTGATTAAACAGCTGCTGTGCTTTTCAAAATACAGTTTACTTTGCCTGGTGTTACACTATGTGCTTCCTTGTTGCACTTTTCTCAGCTGGGACAGTGAAAATCAGTGAAATCAATTTCCATGTTCTTATATATAAAATCCCTCTCATTTCCATGTTCTCAGACTTCCCCATTTGAGTTCAGGCATTGCAAAGGAATGTTTATTTGTTTAAAAGCAAGTGTTCAAAATGGAATATCTTTTCTTTGTTGGAAAAATGTATGGAAACTTTTTGTAGTGATCAATAGGTTTGCTAAAAACTTAAAAAATCTAAATGTTGGTCTTTTATATGTTGCTTTATTTGATTCAGTGCTAAGTACAGCACCGTCTGAGAAAGACTAGCTGGGGGAACAGATGGTTGATGGGGGAGTAATCAAGGGCCGTAAGACAGGTTCTCTGAGAGTTTTAAAAACTAAACAGGGCAATTGTGTAATGACTTGGAAGCAGAGGAGTTGTTCTGGGAATGGGTGCAATATTGTCTTTTCTTTGTATTAATATACCCTACTCCAAACTTTGAAGTCCAAGTTAAGCAAGTGCCAGGGGTTCTCTCCTGGATAAGGTCTTACTAGTTAAGTTGCCAGTTATTCTCCTGTTTTCAGTGCTGCCTCAGCTTCTTTCTTTTAGACAACAATGAAAGCTGGGAGTGTAGCGAAGAAAAAGTACAGCAGTGACTTCCTCCCTTTCTTTTAGGTCGAGTATGTGTTCACGGACAAAACTGGAACCCTGACTGAAAACAGCATGAAGTTCATTGAGTGCTGCATAGATGGACACAAGTACAAAGAGGGCATTTCAGAGGTGGATGGGTTCTCTCACACGGACGGACCTTCGAAATATTATGGGAAAGCAGAAAAGGTAGAACTGGGCTTCGGTAGCTTCTATATTTTCACTGTCTGCTCCAATTTTCTAAGAGCTAACAATAACTAGAGCTGGGCACAAGTGTAAAAATTCAGACACCAATTTTGAACACCTCTAAGTTTGGCAGTGTTCAGAACCCACGTTTGGGTTCAGCCCCTTAGAGACACTTTGAAAATCTGGCTTCCTCTGTCCAATCTCTTCCATCCCCCAAGTTCAGGAGGGTTTGGATCTGAGAGTTTGGTTTAGGTTCCTTCTTTAGCTATTACTCTTGGACACTGTACCTTGAGTTTGTGTAGCAGTAATGACAAGCGCAGGGGAGAGCACATATCCATTTTCAGGAATCGATCCCATCCTTTGTCTAACCAAGACCACGCTAAATAGAGTTGTAGCAGAAGTGTTCAGCTGCTTTGCTAAAGTGGCATCCCAGCAGAGAACTAGAAGCATTGCACGCATCGCAATAAAATAAATGATTGAACCAGAGTGCTGATTTTTATTTTCTGCCTTGTTTGATCTTCATTTACCCCTGCATCCTGCTAAAATGAATTAGTGCTCCGTTACGTTTGAACAGAGCTCCTTTCTGATTATGGCGCCATTAAAGATACCTGCCATGTTTTGCAAGAGTAGGGCTTTGCACCAGTGTCGTTGGCTCAGTTTCCCCTCCCGTCAGCTGTTGTGCTGTTTGGTTGCTACTCTCCATCTCTGAGGCAATTCGGTGGTGGTGTATGCAGGTACATTTTCAAAGTACTGTGGGATGAAAGACACCATGTAAATGAAGTTCCCATTTAAGGGTGAGATGTTTCAAAGGTGACTAACAGAGTTAGAATTTGGGTGCCGAACCTACGTTGGTTCCTTTGAATATTCCAACCTAAAAGATTGGTAATTCTGACCAAATCCCAGTAGTTATGATTCAGCAGCTTAACTAGAATAATGGTTATTTTTACTTTTCACTGAAAATTAATCCTGTCTGGTACTCCGGGCAGGAAAAGAAGCTGGTAACTCATTTCCTGTATTTTGACTCTGCTTAGTGTCGAGAAGAGCTGTTCCTCCGTGCTTTGTGTCTGTGCCATACAGTTCAAATCAAAGAAGGAGACACCGTTGATGGATTGATAGTAAACCAGGAGCGCAGTACCTATATCGCCTCTTCACCAGATGAAATAGCTTTGGTAAAAGGCGCCAAAAAGTAAGGGCGTTGAGTCTGTTTTCAGAACTGAAGGTTTTTCATACTCTTGTAACTAACTTGTGCTGTTGAGTGCGACTTAATGGAACCCAAAAGTTGCCCTATGAGTTTTTCATAATAAAATGTTCCTAGGCCAGTAATTGACAAGGAGAACTGTAGAGTGTAGAAAGCACAATGGGAGAAACTCTTGTCTGGCCTGGTCCAGAGCCCACTGGAGTCAACAGGAGTCTTTCCATGGGTGGAATGAGTTTTGTTCCTCAGTGGGTTTTGGATCAGGCTCATAGCAGAGTTGTGCTTAATCAATATTTTTGCCTTTACTGAACAACTTCACAAAAAGCAAAGGTTTGGGAATCAGAACTTGCACATCACAGTGTATTTTGGGGCTTCTCTTAAGTAGAATGGTGTCCCAAGTCGCTTGATTAAACAGAGCCGTACTGTATCCAAGTTCCCTGGGACGTTGGCGGGTTCTGTTGCATTGTAGAAGACGCAGTCAATGAGTACTGCATGTGTATCAACGCAAAATTACTTTCTTTTTGTGCAGTGGCAAAAAACTCTAAGGAGACAAAGCAGCCCCATGAAGGCCACCTTTGTTAGCCCTTTCTGATGTACTTGCATTATCTTATTATTATTTGAAGGCATAATAGCAGACCAAGCAGATCTATTTTTGCCATGAATGTAACGCAGTATGCACGTGTGTTAAGTCACATGGCCTATAGAGACCTCAGAGTTTTCTAGGATATGATCCACTTCTCTTTAAGATTGTAGAAATCGGGAAATGCAGAGAATAGCCTGGTGAACTACTGAAATACATGGACTGGATGCTGTAGCCCAGATCATGTTTCAGAATATGGAAATGAAAATGAGAATGTTACAAATGTAAATTCCGTAACAGTGTTTTCAGTGTCTTTCTGTCCTCTTGTTTGTTGACAGGTATGGTTTCACTTTTCTAGGACATGAAGCTGGTTGCATGAAAGTACAAAACCAAAAGAATGAAATCGAAAAGTAAGCGCAGCTGCATTGTGGTGAGGAATATTGCTCACGCTAACTGAACACTCCCTGCCAAGTGCCAGCTTGCACATGGTTTTGATTAAACTCAGGAAAAATGGTAAATGCTGCAGGATGGAAACAACGCAACAGGCTGTGTCAGACTGATAACTGCTCTGCATGAAAGCCGGTCCGAATTACAGAGCACCTGGCAGCAGAGAATTGGCTGAAAGATTAAATTGGTTGCAGCTTTTGCTGAATAACAGATCAATCAAAGCCTAAAACAAGGTCCTTTGACCATATCCTGCACCACGGTTTGAAACCTGGAACCTCTCTTGGGTCTGTGGATTGTTGTGATAACCTCCTAGGTGGTGAATGTATGAGAGCTGTTGCTACTGTAAGCCTCAACCATACAAAGTTGAACCTTTGCGTAAACATGCTCCAACCCGAACCCCTTCTTGGACTGAAAATAATTCGGCCTTACACTGCGGCAACTGCTCATGTAAACCCCAAGGGATATATACCACTTGAAGGATATAATACCTGGTCCGTCTGCCCTCCTAGATCTTGTCTTATTAGCAAGTTTAATTTCAAACTTCGCATCCTCCCTTTCTATGGAGATGAAGAGTAGTTCCTATTTGCTGCTTTTGGTGTTCAGCCAACCTGATAGGCAGCTTGCCCTGATTGACAGCTGGGTAGTCCAATCAGGACCTTCAGCCACTGACCAGTCAGCTGGCTCAGGAAGGTCCTAACTAGCTTCTCCCACTTCCAGCCAACCTGGTGCTGGGTGGTTGCCAGTCACATATCTCAGAGCCCCAGCCAAGCATGATGTGATGGACCAAGCATACATCTGGCTTGTTCACATCACCCTTGCATCAAGGAAATGGCCCATAAACAACTACTACAGGGAATCTCCAAACACTGTGAATGCATGTGGAGCAGCTTTGTTAAATTGACAAGCATCTTAGAGTGGCGCTTGGTTTATCTTAATGAAAATGAAAATAACATGTCCATGTGCATTCCTTTCAGGCAAACGCTAACTCAGCCCTGCTTTCCCTGAAATGCTCCAGCAGTTGTGTTGCTCTCTGTCTAATCACATGACTCTTAGTGATGGTAGTGGGCATTGTTCACCTGTCATGTATAAATGACTTGTAGCTTGAATACCTATACTATATCTTTAATAAGGAAATTGGTCAGCTGGCACCTGATACGTGCAATCTAGCATAGAGAGAGTTCTGCAGTTCATTCTTAGTATGTTCTTATGTCTTACAACCTTCTACTGAATATCATTTTTAAAAAAAAAATCTCAAATTTCTAAGTTCTGTTCTTTCCTTTTTAAAGGTATCAGCTTCTTCATGTACTAAACTTTGATCCTGTCCGCCGCCGGATGAGTGTTATTGTGAAAACCAGTACAGGTACTGTGGATCAAATCTATGTCTGCATTTACTTTTGCATTTTACAGAAAAGCTAACCTGTTACATTTCATGGGCCTTAGCCTCACCTGCAAAATTCACTTGCATGCCACCTGAGTGTCCAAAAATCTCGTTTGCACGTGCAAATCTGGTAATGGCATGTGCTTTTCATTGATTTGTACATGCACCCACTGCACTGGTGCACATTTTGCAAGCTTAGAGGCACCTGCACGTGAGAACTTGGCCCTTGAAGTGTGCTAATGAGATCAGTGGTCATATTTCTGATAGACCTTTACTGTGCATGCCCAAGCTAACACTACAAGAAAGCCCACTGCAGAGTCCTAGTGAGGCGCAGTTTTTCTGACATGCTTCTGATGCTCTATAAAGAGATGTCGGTCTTGTTGGAATATGGCATTTGCCAGCATTTCCCTGGTAACATAACCATACAATTTTGTGCCACATTTGAGCCCAACCCAATCTGAGCTAGGAAGGACACTTTTTTTTATTTTCTTTTATGCATTTGAAAAATGATCCAATTATCATGTAAAAGAAAAATGTTTTTAGAGATCTAAAAGTGCCCAAAGAATTAGAAATTGGTGGCTCCAGATGCTTTTCTACATTCTAACTCCACCAGCTTTTTATTTTAAGCTGAAGTTGTGCTGGTTTTTAGGAGCTATGGCATAGCTTTGATCACTTTAGGGGAAGGATAATTACGAATGACAGCTCTTTCATTTAGAAGTGTGGTTTGCTTGCCACGCATGCTAACTTTAAGACTTTCAATCCGTATGCCCATTGATGTGATGGACCAAATCTAGCCCTTGTGTAACCCTGACTTCAGTGACGTTACACCAGGCATGAATTTGTTGCAGTGTATTTGTGTGGCAACTAAATAATTCAAGGATATATACATCTTTGGGAACTGATTTGACTTGCTAGGCCATAGAAATGTGTCCTCAGAGCTGTTAATATCTCCTCTTTATAATCTATGTGCATGCATCCGCCCACATCACAACTCAGAGACCTGAGTACATAGGATGTGGCATACTGTAATCCATCTGAAACAGCTGATAGATGACAGGCTCTAAAAGGATACGTTCCAAACCGTTTATAAGATGCTGAATTGAAGTATTTAGAACGAATCTCTAATATAAACGACTGTAATTGGATAGTCTTATGATTGGATGCATCTATGTTTGCCCCTGTTTATTTTTCAGAATTGTAATTGATTGACCACCAGTATGCGTGAATACAGAATTAATAATTTCCTCCTGGGCTTTTCTATGGTGCTCATCGCTGAGTACCTGAGTGCTTCACAAATATTAATGAATTTATTCTCACGACACCCCTGTGAGATGAGGGGATATGTTAAGCCCATTTTACAGCTGCGGGGGCTGAGGCACAGAGAGAGTATGGTCAAAAGTGTCCAGTAATTTTGGGTGCCCGATTTGAAATGCATTGGGCCTCATTTTTCAGAACACTTAGCATTCTATAGCACATTATATGTTCAAAGCACAGCTCCCATTAGTTTCAGTTGCAGCTGTGAGTTCTCAGCTCTTCTACAAATCAAGCGCAAGGATCTCAGATTGAGCATCTAGGAAATAAGCAACACACAATTTGTGACCACCTGTGAAAACCTTGGTTTAAGTGACTTGTTTAGCATCACCTAGGATGATGGCAGAGGCAGGGTAGAGCCCAATTCCCCAGGGCACTATTAAAGTTCCTTAAATATGAGACCCTCTTCTCTCTTCCTGCAGTCCCCTGCCTCAGTCGCACACCTTCCAGCTGCTGCAACCAATGAAACAGGGAACCTACAAACAATAGCCTCCTTCACTACACAGCCCAGATTCATCCCCATAGCAGGGTCCCATGCACTGAATACAGATGGGGTCCTGTGGAAAAAATACATGATCACATAATTAAAGGCTGTATCATAATGCATACGCACAAGAGGGCCGAATTAAGGTGACCTAATTTGTCCCATGCCCTTTCCCCCCCACGCCCTTGGCTCTTGTCCCCTCTGCATTCAAATTAGGCAGCTTACTCCTCCATGCTGCCTAGATCCAGCAGGGGGGGCTTTGAGAGCATCGGAAAGATGGGGTTCCCTGCTCTCATTGCTGGTACATGGCATGGCCCACAGCAGCAGAGAGCTGCAATTGCAAGGAAGGGGGTGATGCTCAGCTCCAGGGTGAAGTGCGCCCAGCGCAGAAAGAAACTTTGGGGAAAGATTCTGTTCCAAAGGCACTAGAGCTTTCGTTCTCCGAAATGGCTGAAATATTCAAAAAATTCAGCCTGAGGCAGACATCCACAGCCTGGAAAACTGCAACCCAAACGGTTAGCGTTTGGCAAAGTGATAAGCAGCTGAAAGCATGGGCTTAAACTGGGGCTTGTCGTCCTTAATAGTAGGTGGCAACCTTGCTAGCGTTACCAGGCATTACCAGCCCTGCCTGTAACAGCTCCATTTGCAATCTTGCCCTATTTCTTCTTTCCAGCTAAGTTTACGGCACATTGAAGACAATGGTCTTTACATCTCGCTACACACTTTGAATGCTTCAATCCTCTTTTTAATTCTGTTTTAGGAAAGTTCTTCCTATTCTGTAAAGGAGCAGACTCTTCTATTTTTCCAAGGGTGCAACAAGATGAAATACAACAAACTAAAGTGCATGTAGAACGTAACGCAATGGTAAGTGTGTACACGAAACTAGGTTTGTTCTTGTTGGAAGGGAAGCCTTTCTCCGAAGATAAAGCTCTGACCTTGGGTTGAGGAAAATGTGAGCTTTAGTTCTTGTTGTTTTGAAGTCCATATCTGTCTTGTTTCCTTTTCTGTTCTTCTGGCTTCCAACTTTATTTAACTTCAGATCTACTTATTCGATCCTGATTCCTGTAGGATCTGATCATCTCCCAAGGAGTTAAAAACAGCAATAACAATAACATTTTCTGTCTTTTTTCCTTTCTAGCCTTGTAGAGAAATCCTTGAATCGGTTTCTAGTTTTGTTTTGTGTGTGTGCTGTTTTGAGAAGCATTTATCTAAATTGAGCTATATTGAGAAAAGAGGTTTATAGTTAGTTCTGAACGTGCTGAAGCTAGGGGCTTGTCTACACTACCGCGCAGGGTCGATCTAAGATACGCAACTTCAGCTACATGAATAGCGTAGCTGAAGTCGACTTACTTGGATCTACTTACCGCGGTGTCTTCATTGCGGTAAATCGATAACTTATGCTCTCCCATCGACTCCGCTTGCGCTCCTCGTTCTGGTGGAGTACTGGAGTCGACAGAAGAGCACTCAGCGGTCGATTTATCGCATCTATACAAGACCCCATCTGGCGGGTAGTGTAGACAAGCCCTAGTATTCGTTCTTATCTCTTCTGGTTGGTCCTCTTCTTCTTATACTGCAATGTATTTTAAAACAGCCTTGTTTTACAATTCCGTATTTCTCGTGACCTTATTACTGCTAAAGATGCTCAGTTCCACAGCTTATAATACATATTGTAATGTTCCATGTCCAAGGTTTGCCGTGTGTGGAGATTAATATATAAACAAAGAGGAAATGGTCCTTAAGATGTAGAATCACTTCTAACATTGGACCCAATCTTTGCAGGCACTGAGTGACCTATAGAAACAGAAAGTAAAAATTCTAAGGTAGGGGCTGTTTAAACGGTGTTCTTTAGTGCACATATCCACTTCTTTGTTTCAAGGATGGATATCGAACTCTTTGTGTGGCCTTCAAAGAACTAACTCAAGAGGACTATAAAAAAATTGATGAACAGCTCAGTGAAGCGAAAATGGCTCTACAGGACAGAGAAGAAAAGATGGCCAGGATTTTTGATGACATAGAGACCGACATGCATTTGATAGGGGCTACTGCTGTGGAAGACAGGTAAGATGGTGGCAAGCAAGCAGATGAAATATGAATGCTGTAGCTGTTCAGAACGGTGTAGCCTGTATTCCCTCAGTCTGAAATTACCCTGAGAGTAATTTCAGGACAATGAGGGAAGGGTGGGTGAATGACCAACGTGAGACCATTGAGCAGCCGTCTGTGCCGTGACAGTCCACCATGGTGCTTATTGAAAGCTGTGGGCTGATCCTAAGAAGACGACAGAATGTCTAAAGCAATTATTTCATGGCACGTCCCACAACCAATTGCCTATTTGCTAAAAATATACTGGTTTAAACAGTAAGTACTCTTAACATTTTAATCAATAAATCCTACGTTTTCAGAAACACATGCAGCATTGTGCCCCTAATTTATGTACCAAACTCATACAAATTCAGGTGCGGTCGCAGTAACTGTATGTGTAAATTAGGCTGTCGTTTATTTTTCACTCTGCGTTTTATGGTGCTAGTCAAAGAGTTGGGTGAAGTGACTGAATGGAGGACTACATTGTAATCCTGGCTCTAACGCTAAATCCCTCTGGACACGCCTACACGGCAAAAAACCCCCTCAGGGCAGCACATCTCGTGAGTCTGAGACTAGTCGGGCTTGTGCTATGGTGTTAAAAATAGCTGTGTAGACATTTGGGCTTTAGCTGGAGCTCTGGGTCTGAAACCCGCTCCCTTCCCCATGCTCTGAGACTCACTGCCTGTTTGTTTGTTTTTTGGAGGGGGGGACAGGAGGGGTTGCCATATAGATGTAACCTCTGTGACCTAGAGCAAATAATTTAACATCTTTGCCTCGTCTTTCCCAAATGTAAAATGAGAAAAGCGGTCCGCCTAAAGAGCTTTTGTGGATTAAATGGTTAACGTTTGCTAAAATAAATAAGGTTAATTAAGTGAAAATTATTGTTATTGGACCCATTCCTGAAGCCCTTCCTGGGACTAACCACCCATCAGACTTTACCCCACACTCTGCCACAAAACTCCCATCTACTTTCCTGTAGGAATTTGTTCAGAGGGTGCTGCAATATAGTCAGACTTCTTTCAGTTTAAAGTTCATCTGAAAGCGGCCTTGCTGGGTGGGTTATTTTATTCAGCCATGTGCAAAGCGTGATACATAGCACTGGTGGTATTAACGTATGCTGGCAAAGTACTATGCTGGTTTCAGCTAGAGATGTCCCGGTTGGTACATAAGTCATTCTTTGGTAAATAGCATGTGGGTTTATTTGCTCCCAGTGGAAATTCTTAGCAAACTATAAGCCACACTCATGTAATGTGGCACTTTTGTCCCCCTCTAGTAGCTAGGGTGGTTTGTCTGCTGCCGCCTCTAGGTCATTTATCTGAGGCAGTAAAGGCTGACCTAGATCCTCCCCAGGCTCATTGTAACATGCACGAATCATTCTCCATGAATTCTGAGGGGAAATGGTATTTTTAAGGTAAATGAGATGGCTAATGTATTGCCTCAATGTACAGACTTCAGGAACGCGCTGCGGAAACCATCGAGGCCCTGCAAACAGCAGGCATGAAGGTCTGGGTGCTTACTGGGGACAAGATGGAAACTGCAAAATCCACCTGCTATGCCTCCAGGCTCTTCCAGACAAACACTGAATTACTGGAGCTGACGACAAAAACGATGGGAGACGGCGACAGGAAAGAGGATCGATTACACGAGCTGTTGCTAGAGTATCATAAAAAGCTGCTGCAGGATTTCCCCAAAAATAGCGGAAAGCTTAAAAGGTGCGAGAGAGCATGTGGGCAGTTTGTGTCTGGATAACTGCCCTTGGTGAAGATGCTTAAAAGGAAGGGAAATGATTTCGCCTCGGTCCTGCAATTCCATGTATGCAGGGGAAGAGCTCTAGATTTCAGGGGGACTGCTTGTGGGGATGAGTGTCCCCCACCTGAATCATATTGCAGGATTGGGGCCTCTCTGCCTATAAACAGTCCCCTGCTTTCCTATTTCTCAAACATAACTGTGCAGTACTTGGGCATGCCCTATTTTTCCTTTTATATCCAAGCCGTTTGAGTTAATTGAGCACTCACGCACGCTGAGCACACGCACATTCACACACATTGAGCACACACGCACGTGCACACTCACGCACGTGCACACTCACGCACGCTGAGCATGTGCGCACACATGCTCATGCACGTTCACACTCATGTACGCTGAGCACGCGCACATTCACACATGCTGAGTACGTGCACACTGACACACACGCACACTCACGCATGCGCACACTCACCTCCGGCAACCAGACCTGTTTTTGTTTAGAAAGTATCGGGGGTAGCCGGGTTAGTCTGGATCTGTAAAAAGTAACAGAGTCCTGTGGCACCTTATAGACTAACAGACTTATTGGAGCATAAGCTTACTTCATCAGATGCATGCACCCATGCATCTGACGAAGTGGGTATTCACCCACAAAAGCTTATGCTCCAATACGTCTGTTAGTCTATAAGGTGCCACAGGACTCTTTGTCACTTTCGTTTAGAAACCATTTCTTTGTTGCTCAGATAACACAGAAATGACTAAATTGACTTCTTAGAAACTTAAGGCTCAGACTTTCAAGTCGTCGTTTTCTGTTTGTATTCTAGGAGCTGGATGGTGAGCCAAGAATATGGACTGATTATAGATGGCTCGACGCTGTCGTTGATATTCAATCCTTCCCAGGATTCCAGTTCCAGTAACTACAAAAGCATCTTTCTACAGATTTGCCTGAAGTGTACTGCAGTTCTATGTTGTCGGATGGCTCCTTTGCAGAAAGCCCAGGTAGGTGCTGTCGGTACGCTGATAGGGTCATTTTGCAGGAGGCATCAGCTACAGGCTGTTTTGAGTGTTACTTGCAGCACACTTCAGTAGCTAAAACTACTACTCCAAACTTTCCAATCTCCATGTGTACAGAGGGGCTCCAAAATCCATATTTAGGCATCTATACACAGTGGTTTGATTTTTTTCAGAGGTGCTGGACACATGTTGCATGGGCTATAAGTCAGTGTATAACTTGGCCCCTGGACAGGCTGCAAGCTGGGGCAGCGGCTGTCTTCCATTACCTAAGCACAGACAATGCTCCAGAATGTATTTGCTCTAGATGCAAAAGATTCCCACCGGAAACAAGGCTAAGTGGTTACTCTGCGTGTGAGAAACAATTGTTCTGTACCTTAAAGTGAAGCTGTCTTGATGTAGACAAGTAAAACCTCTTAATTTAAAAAAATAAAATAAAATAAAAGGGAAAATCATGTAAGTATGAGAAACATGTACCATGCAACTGGACCTTCAGCAAGTTCTATCTAATTTCCTTTTCCAAAGGACAGATGCTACCAGAGGTATTTCAGCAAGTCTATTATAAACCCTCTGATGACTTTGATTTAACAGACTGTCTCCTGAACCACGAAATTTAACAAAATTCACTCATCTGACTCTTTTTTATTTTATTTTTTGGCTGTGTAGGAGCCTTTTCCGTGCGTTGGTGTATTTGTGCCACAGTCTTGTCTTTCATAGAGGTTTCCTGGAACTATTTTTACAAGCGCTTTGAAGTTCAACTCACCTATAAATAAAGGGACAGACGGATTGATCTATTTAATTCCATTCCAAGCTCTGAAAACAGGATTTTATGACTTTTCCGCAACAACTGATAGTATCAAAAAGGCCATAAACAGTGTATTTCCTGCATTGCTCTAGGTACATAGGATGTGTCACATGAAACACATGGGAGTCGCATCCTTGTAACTGGGGGCGGAGTCTGATATTTGGAATGGAAGGAAGGGTACCGCTGATTTATATCCCGGCATTTCAGCTCTACAAAGTTAATTCCAGCGCTATCTCTTGGTGATGACCATGATAAAACTCCCCTTGGCCTCAATGGGATCATTTCAGGCCTCAATCTTAAACGGCTTAAAAGAGAAAAGAGTTAAAAAATAGACCCGCTGCAGTTCGCGTGGCCGCAGTTTGATTGTGTGAACTGGAATTGGATCTAGTTGGGTGGGTTTTTAGGACAACTAGAAAATCCTTGCAGGATTTAAAATGAAGGCTGCACTGAATCTCAACCCTGTGTGAATCAGGGTATGTCTACACTACAGGATTAATCCGAATTTAGATAATTCGAATTTGGGAAACAGGTTGTATAAATTCGATTGTGCGCGGCCACACTAAGCACATTAATTCGGTTTTTAACCACATTAATTCGGTGGTGTGCGGCCACACTACCCCATTACTTTAACCACAGTAATTCGGTGGTGTGCGGCCACACTAACCCTAATTCGAATTAACAAAATCGATTTAGGCGCTACTCCGCTCGTCGAGGTGGAGTACAGAAATCGATTTTAAGTGCCCTTTAATTCGAATTAACTGGCTCTGTAGTGTGGACGGGTGAAGGGTTAATTCGGATTAACGCAGCTAAATCCGAATTAAAGTCGTAGTGTAGACCAGGCCTCAGTTTGAATCACTTTGTTGAAAAGCCGGCCTGACTGACTTTTTGTCAGCCAGAAAAAAACGTGTGTGTCTGTTGTCTCCTGGCCAGTACTGTATGTGCTGAGTTACTCAAGAATGCTTGAAAGAACAATTGACATTTGGACGTTTCTGCTGACCTGTTGTCTATTTTAATTTTTGTAGATCGTTAGAATGGTGAAAAACACCAAGGGCAATCCAATAACACTATCAATAGGTGACGGTGCCAACGATGTTAGCATGATCTTGGAAGCACATGTCGGAATAGGTGAGAAATGTGTGGAAATCATAATACCTCAGTCTAGTACAGCTCTTTCCATCAATAGCTCTCAAAGCGCTTCACAAAGGAGGTCAGTATCATTAGCCCCTTTTTACAGATGGGGAAACTGAGGCACAGAGAAAGGATGTGACTTTCCCAAGGTCACCCAGCAGGCCAATGGCAGAGCTGGGAATAGACCCCAGGTCTCTGGAGTCCCTTTCCACTAGGCCACTCTGCCTCCTCATGAGAAGAAAATAAGTAAAATACAAAATAGATAGAATGTACTATGTCCTTTAAGCCTTGAAGTTGGGAAATAATGTATGGAAATGTAGAAGCTGATGGTTTCTTTACTTGATATATGGTAAAACAGGTTGTCAGACCCTTTAGTGCCCCATAGATACTTCTGAAAACTTTGCCCCAGTCTGTTTAGCTTGAAGACTTGCCTATTTATTGGTCAGTTGAGGGAGATGGTCAGTGAACACCTTTGCTTTCACATGGCCTGACCTTGCTCCCATTGCAGTCAATGACAAAACTTCCTCTGAATAAAGCAGGAGCCAAATCAGACCCATGAAGCATTAACACTAGATCCTTGATGCACATCTTTAACCACATGGCTCTACACTCTCAGTGCAGCACAAAGGGATTTGCTAACTTCTGGTAACAGGGAGTGCCTGTCCAGTTTCCCACTGCTGGAAATATGAGATAGTTGTGCAATAAAAAGTTTTTAACATGTTCTGCCTGAACTGTGTTCGCAAAACGAGAAATCAGTTCTTAAGGGTTTAGATTACAGGATTTTAAAATAGTAGTAAAATATAATAACTATTTCTGAATGCTAAGGGTTAAATTCTTGGCCCATTAAAGCCAATGGGCCTTTTGCCATTGACTTCAAAATAATCAGGATTTCTCCCTAAGAAAATATTTGCTTCTTTCTCAAGGTACATGGGAAACTTTTATTTAAAGCAAGATGCCGATTCATAAGTAAATAAGCTACAGTTTCCATTCAGAAAATACAGGGCCCAATTCAGGGGTCATGCAAATTGCATGGATCACTTTGTCATACAGCAGATTTAAGGGGGAAAATAATGCTTTCACATCAATTTGGCAATCAGTATAAAATGAGCCCAATTTCAATGTCCGGTTGTTGCAAGGAGGGAATTCATAGATTCTAGGACTGGAAGGGACCTCGAGAGGCCATCGAGTCCAGTCCCCTGCCCGCACGGCAGGACCAAACACCATCTAGACCATCCCTGATAGACATTTATCTAACCTACTCTTAAATATCTCCAGAGATGGAGATTCCACAACGTAGAATGTAGCAGTCAAAGCGACGAAGGTGGGAGATAATATCGGTTCATTCCCACTTTCTTGCGCCTTCCTCTGGCTTTTCCTGTTGTATCCCACTCAAGCCTAGTTCTGTTCCCATTGAAATCAATGGAGATTTGCTGTTGATGGCAATGGAAACAGGACTGGGCACCAGGTTAAACCAAATGTTTCTCTACTCTTCTCATCATTGCTAGCTTTGGGCCTGAAAACGTAATTGGATTAGCACCTAATTAGCCCAGCTGGGCTGGAATTGGCCTATATTCTTTAACTGGCTGTTTATAAATTCATTGGAATGCGGTTTTGCTGGTTACAGCTGGTTGTAATTCACCACAGGGGATCAAAATCTACTTTCCAAAGATTGATTTCCAATGATGTTGATGTGTTTGCCCCTTTCTTATGACTGATCTCATGTTGGAACCAATCTGAGATTTTCTCCAATGCTGCCAGAGGTAGTAGAAATATTAGAGAACTTGAGTGTCACTGAGACGGGAAGGATGGAAGAGAAAAGATGGGGTCGTCCTTCCTGGCGATTGAAATGTCTCGTTGCCTCCAATGAATGGAAGCGTTTTCTCATACAGCTTCCTTTGTCATTCACTGAATGTACCTGTCGATTGAACAAAACCAGCTGTCTTGAGCTCAGCCATAGAAGGGGGGATGGCTTAGTATTCTAAGTATCTGCAGGGAAATAACTAGAATGCATGGAACTACGTGTTTACGTGCTGGCAAGGATGCAGGCAAAACTCAACTCCCACTCTTTAACCATCTGATAAACTGCATTCCTTGCAGTTTATTTTGTTAGGACCTGCTGGATACGAACCTCAAAACTACAGACCTTATTGTTATGAAGGACAGTAATGATCCCATGGAGTGTTAGGATTTTGCTTCCTAGTTTACCTGTCTGGGGCTCTCCGCCCCAGAATGGCACTGTTGTTTTGAATGGCAGTCTGCCTAGCACATTGGGATCCTTGGGGAGGTGACAAGTGCTTCCTTCATAAATCGGCAAGTCTTTTTTATATATTTATTGTCGTTTGGAAGGTTAAACTGTGTTGGCAAATCTAGTGGCTGGTCTGAATCTAAATTCCAGCACCCTGTAAATCGCTCACCGTATTTATGTGTCATTCAGGTATAAAAGGCAAAGAAGGTCGTCAGGCAGCAAGAAACAGTGACTATGCTGTTCCAAGGTTTAAGCATTTAAGAAAATTGCTACTAGCACATGGGCATTTATATTACGTGAGAATAGCACACCTTGTACAGTATTTCTTCTATAAGGTAAGGATTTACATTCAACTAACAAATGTCATTGAACACTATTCAGGCATTTTCCCCCTTTAATATTGACAAAGTCCACTAAAGTTTGTTTTGTAATCCTTTTTTGTAGTTCATTTTTCTTCGTAGCTTTAAAAATATATATCATTAGTAGTATAGTTAGTAATATATGTCTTACAGTTATGGGTTGTACACAATCTCTGTGTTAATCTTCTGCTGTAGGGCTTGTTCCAGTGCCCACTGTATATATTAAAGCTGGATTGTTTGTCGTTCCATAGCAACAAAAAGATGGTCCAAAGAGTTTACAATTCAACTAGCATTAGCTTCATGTTTCATAGCCAGATTTTTAGCCCTAAATGTTTTGATAATACAGTAAATGTGAAGCATAATTCAGATTTATATTTAAAAATCAAACAGCTCTTAAGAACACAAGATGCTTCTCTACTAAAATCTGTCTCTAATTTTTCTAGAACCTTTGCTTCATTTTACCACAATTTTTATACCAGTTCTTCTGTGGATTCTCGCAACAGGTATGTTCCAATAACAAGTTGATAAAAACACGCTCTAAACTGTCAGAAAGTGAAGTTCCATAGTCAAGATTTGGTTTTGTTATCCTGCATGCTCTCCGACTAACTTTATCAACGATGCCACTTAATGTAATCTAATTGCTAAGCAACAGATTTGGAACATTAAATATTTGCGGTATAACTTTAAAAAAAGAAGAAGTTCCAAACTGTTCTTTCCCTTTTTTCCAACCATGCCCAGAGGGGCATTTTCCAAAAGTAACAAGAGAATGTTTTTAGAAAGTCTTGCTATTAACTCATGTTGACATCACTTCCTCTGTTTTATAAAGGAACAAAGCCACACTATTGTATCTCCTTGTACTAAAAATGTCTCTCACAGGACTAGGTAGAGGAGCTTATTCCTTAACAATAAGCTTTAAAATAATGAACCCGTTGAGGATCTTGTCCCAAATAAAACAATGAACCTATATTCGACCTAGTCCAAATGAGTGCCTCAGCTGTGTAGAACTTTGTGCGCAGCTGTGTAGAACTTTGTGACAGGTGGGATGATGTGGCCATTAAAACAAAAAGGTCTTGGAACAACAGTTTTGGGTTCCTGTGCTCATTTGTGCATTTGTTTGTTGTCTCTGGGTTGCCCCAGGAGCAATCAGAAGGAAGAGCAAAACCATTCAGGCAATTGGAAAATGACTTCCATTGAAACAAAAAGAGGCTTTTCTTGGCCGTAGTCCCTGTCTAACAAGGAATCTTTCAGAGAGCAGGTGCCGAGGACAGAACATGTGTGTTTGTTAAAGTGGTCTAGGAGGGCTCAACGGTATTAATTAGAATCCAAACAAGAGAGCAGCTGTTGACAAGGTAGGAAGTGACTGCTCTAAAATCACTTTGCCTCCTACCTTCCCATGCTGCACTCCTAAAACAATGAGTCCAAGATTTTAAAGAAGCCACTTTAACTTGTTAATCCCATGGGCTCAACTGCTCTTTAATTACAACCTAAAAAGGCTTGCCTGACTGACAAAGCCTCCCATGTATGCTCGCAAGCTCAACTTTCCGGTGGCCCCCATTGAACCTGAGCAAAAAGACCGGGAACATAATGAAAGTGGCTGAAAGACTGTATTACATTGATACAAATTCAGCCACTGGTCTTTTTGAGATCCCTGCTTCTTGGTAATACTCAACCACATCACTCTTAGACTTCTTTTTGAGTTGCTTTTACACTAGACTTACCAGCTCCCATATTAAAGGTGCAGAATGAGACTGCAGGGGGGGTGTTTGATTAACAGAAGGAACCTCATTTTAAATTTGGAATCTGAAAGTATCATTGGGCTTGATCCAGCAGCCATCGAGCTTGCTGGAAATTTGCCCTTTCACTTCAGTTTGGGCAGAAACAGGACTTTTGTCATTAAACTGTAACAGTGGTAAAGGCAAATACAACTTGCCTTTAACGCCGTTGCCTCCAAGCATGAATTGGGCTAAATTAGTCATTTGTTTGTTGCTTTGACAAGAATATGAACTGTCCTGTGTGTGTGGAGGGTAAGAATAGGAAAGCTTTTTATCTTTTTAGGGGAAAACTTTTTTAAAGTAAACGGGGACTTTTCTGTAAATGTTATTCACCCCCTTCTGCTGTTTTTAAGCCTCTGTATGATGCTGCTTACCTTACAATGTACAACATCTGCTTCACGTCACTACCTATCCTGGCTTACAGTCTACTGGAGCAGCATATTAACATTGAAACTCTGACCTCAGATCCAAGATTGTATATGTAAGTAACGAAGGGTTTTGCAAGTTCCCACCATGCTCTTGCCGTTAACTTTCTAGCAGAGATTAAGGCTTGTTAGTAAGATTAATTTTGCAGCGTTTGCTACTGTTGATCTCCAGACACTCCAGTCCCGCAGGAGTGAACGGAAGAGTAGCGAAAACGCTCAGGTCCTTCTGTCTCTTGAGTGGAGTCTTGGAACTAGCGTGCTACTTTGAGGTCCTATGGCTTATTTGTAGTCATTTTGAAGGGGCCTTTATAGATCGGAGAATGCTACAGTGAATAAACAAGGCAGCGGTTCATTGCCGTATCTGTGCAAAGGTGTGCCATGCCATGACTGCAATTTCACTTTCCGCGGGAAAGGGAAAGTTAGGGAGCGTGCCCCTCTACTGCCGTGTCTTGTACAAAATGGGAATTATTCCTGAGTCAGCCAGTGACACGTGAGCAGGTGATGGGAGGGCGGAAGGCATGCCCTGATGATGAGAGAAGAGATGCACTCACTTACAAAGAGATGCATATTTCTGAGAGTCTGGCATGCGGAGAGCTAGATCCTTAGTTGGGGTAAGTTTATTCCCCATCCTCCCCATGTCTCCCTAGACTTCCCCCAACAAGGCTTTAAGCTGAAGACTGCTGTGCTATCAGTAGTCCCACAGTAGCTTTCAGGAACAAAGTATAAACATTGCTAGGGGAAAGTGCTGATTAATAGAAGTCTCTCTTTCCTGGGGGGTTGCCACCTTCCTTAGTAAAGGCTGTCAGAGAGCATATGTTTTTTCATGGGAGACCAAATGTAGATTCTCCAATCTTCTCTCCCTCTCTCCTGCCCCATCAGCCGCTGGTGTGTACACACACACCTGGCACAATCCCTTTATCACCGGCTAAAAGAGGCACTTTTTTCTCGGACTCTCTTATTAACATACTGGCAGCACACAACTGATCCCAGTTTTCCTGTTGCCCGTGCCCGCAAGTAAGCTGTAGAGATTACCATCCGCATTTAGAGCACCAGCAGTGAAACAAATTCAGGGTTGCTCCGTTCTTTTCTGTTTGGGTTCTTACACTGTGTCTATCACTGTGGTATTGGTGCACCTTCTTGTAGTGCATTAAGCTGTATGGCTGGCATCTGTCATGGTAGCAGCGACCTGTTCGAGCCAAGAGCCCTGGCCCAGAGAGGAGCCAGCTATCACTATTCACCAGGCACTAGTGTGGAGTCAGAATGTAATCTACCTTAGATCTCTAAAAGGTAGCGTATGCAATGGACTTTGCCTGCTTTTGAAATGGACACTCAAATGTCCTCTGCTACCCTCCTTCCATTTGGCAAAAGACCACGGCATGTTTTTAGACCCTTGCTGAATCCTGTGTAGCAAATGCACTCACCTGGCTGGCTAGAGAATGGTGAGAATACAAAGGGAGGCGAGCCTAAGAAGAACAAATTAATTTTACAAGACGCTGGCTCCAATTGAATCCTCATGACTTTGCATGTGTGGCTGACTACAAAGTGACTGCAGTGCAACTGCTGTAGACAATGCTGCGTTGCTGCTCTGCAGAGCTTGAATTTTGAGCCACTGTAGAAGTCCTGCGAATGAAAAAGTGCTGCAGGACATAAATGCAGAGACAAAACAAAATGTGCAGGAAAGAAGCTCTGATGATTTTCCTGACCCCGAGTGTTAGCCCTGTTATGATACGACCTTCTCTCAGAAACACACATTACAGAACGTCTTCCTCCTTCGGCTTATTATAGCATTGCCTTTGCCACATCATAATTGGACTGAAGTAAGCCTCTGTATTATAAACTATAATTATAGTTCAGTGCCACAGCTGTTTGCAGAATCCAGCCTGCTGGAAATTGAAGTAATACCTTTTTAGTTATAAGGGAAGGGGGGGGGGGGGGGGAAATTGCTGTTTTTCACTTACATGCTGTTTTTTCCCCCCCTTGCTCTAGCTAACCCCCAAATCCCAGCAATAATAATAAAATAAAAAGACTATAAAAGCTTCTCTTGAATGAGGGGTATATACTTCCTAGAGATTTTGGGAGAACCTGCTTTTTTCTGCCCACCCACTGTTACTTATAGATGGCAGTAATCAAAGCCTGCAATGCTTGGAATCTCTCCATTCCTAGTATATGTGCATTGTTCTGGGATCCTTTGGAAATGGACAAGAAGGAACAGAAGAAATGGTACACTGAGATATTCCACCAGAGGGAGCTCATTTCTACAACATCAGCAGCAGAGCCTTCTGTGAAAGTGTCCCAGAGCCTGTAACTACTGTTGTTTAAGTGCCAGATCTTGTATCTAAATTAACCCCGCCCCAGAAAATCCAGCAAAACCCCCCCCCATCTTCATGTACATTTTGCAAACAGTTCAGCAGGTTACTGTCAGCCCGAGCATTTTCCTTAACGAAGGAAAGGCGCTAGCTCCACAATATCTAGGATTAATGTTTCTGAACTTGAAGAAATTTACATTTTGAAAAATACAGATTAGGCAGAAGCAAATGGAGAGGGGCTCGCAGTTAATTTGATCATGTCAATGACTCCTTTATTACTGTCCTCCTTTAAAATTGAGCTGCTGGAATTTACAGGTGCTAAGTTGTGTAGTAGTTTTGTAAACGCAGGAATAGAACAATAATGCAACCCGCTGTCTTCCGTTTGGACTGTGTCAGGATTTGAAGCTACTTCTCTAGAAGTGAAAGGGGAATGCATTAATCTGCTCAGCCACAGCGGTCATAGATTTCTGACGTCATTTGTGCTCTCTCTATAGTGAGAGATTTACTTTTGTGTCGCACAGATCTCGCCACCAAAATGAAGGGCCTGATTCAAACCCCATTGAAGTGAGTGGAAAGACTCTGAAAAAGTGAAAGTGATTTTTCTTGTCACTCTGTTTCTTGACAGGAAAATTTCTGATAATGCCATGTTACAGTGGAAGCCTTTCTTATACTGGACCTTTCTGGGCGCCTTTGAAGGACTTGTGTTTTTCTTTGGAGTTTACTTTCTTTTTCAAAATTCAACATTAGAAGATAATGGAAAGGTAAAAGAAAATAAAAATAAACCCATTGAGAATATTAGTGTGTGTGTGTTTCTGTACACTTTGTATAATATGTGTATGTATCAGTGAAATGTGTCTAGAGTCTTGTCTTATGATGTAGTCACGAGTTCCCTTAGTAGAGCAGGAATAATTTGAGATCTGTAAAACAAATTAGGAAAGATTTTTTTTTTTTTATTCTCTGTATGTGAAGCCTCTTCCAGCTTGCCATGTAAACAGTTTAGAAATGGTTATGTTGTCTAGGTACAACGACCCCATATACAAATGTGACTGCAGTCAAAACCATGAGACCATCTCGTACCTTAGGCTTCACACACAACTTTTAGGGGGAGTTCTGTGTGCAGAATGATAGCAGGATGAGGCCCATCAACTTCAAACCTTCTGGTTTGTAGTGAAACTTAACCTTGCCAAACGAGCTCTTTCGAAAGTTGATATTCGGAGAGAAGCTATTGAAATGTGGGTTGATTTCATGTAGATGTAAAACACGTATGCATAGAATGTTTGGAAAAGTTTTATAAGGTCCATTTTATAACACAATTAACCCACTGTACTGTGTTTACAACACCCTTACGTACTTCGAGGGTGGCTTTCTATAATCATTCTGGTTCTATTCAAATGAATTTGATTTGCGCTAGTATGCTATGTAAATGATTTGAGAGTCTGAGTCTGCGTGACACTCTGAAAACGAGCTATGTGGCTATGTCTTGTTTTGTAACTACTTAGGACTGTAAGGACTGCTACCAGCAATTAATCATAATATCCATGTATGTTTGATTGAATCCTTTTTCGCTCCTATTAACTTTAATTTTTTTGCATTTTTTAAAACTTTTGCATTTCACTTTCTGTTTTAATGTATGCATCCAGATCTTGACAGCCTGTGGTAAGCATCTGTCCCATTCATTGCCGTCATTTGGATAAATATGCAGTATCTGCTTTTCTCTGTTGTGCGTAGTCACTAGTATCTGCAAACAAGCAAACTCAGAATATTCTAGTTTGAAAATATCAATCAGTATGTTCAGCAAATGGAACAAAGTTACACAAAAAGTGCAGCTACTGTGTTGCTTTCCATGTTATAAGAAAGCACAAACTGAGGAAATCACCTAAATACAGGTGGTCCAAGTGACTTACATTCTTGATAAACATGGATGTCCGTAGAAGATTTTGTTACTGTCACAACAAGTTAATTGTTTGTATGGTACTGCATGGCATAGGAGTATTGTAATGGGCAGCTAGCTTTACAAGAACATATGGTGGTGCATATCTTTGTATAGTTGACTCTAAAATAAATCACTCCATTGAATTTTACCCACTGTAGTTACTAAGCGTGTAGTTTGTTTTGTTTTTCCAACAAGACAAAGAGATACATGTGGCGATTAACGTGTTTTTCAGGTTTTTGGGAACTGGACCTTTGGAACTATTGTTTTTACTATATTAGTGTTCACCGTCACTCTGAAGGTTAGAAATGTCCTTTATTTTCAATATGCCATTGAAAGATTATAGCAGAAATAAATTGTGTGTACTGTAGTGTAAAATTATACACTTTATGCTAGAATGTATCAGTGACATTTATTTCCTGTAGGGTTTTGGATCTTTGATCCTTTTGTATATTTAAAATGTCCATCATTTCTTTACTGTACAGTGTAGCTCTCACAACTTATAGTCTCGTCTAGATTTTTCGTGTGTGGGTGTGTTCTCTCCCCTAGTACTTGTGAATTTGTTCTATTGCCTTTTCTTCCCTACCTTCACCTCTTGGGTTTTCAGCTCAGGAAAGGAGAGAGGGACAACCGAAAAATTTTCTTTACCCAGTCTTGGCTCCAGTACTTTTCAATGAGTTGGAGCTCTGTCATAAAAATACACTTGCCAAATCATAATAATTTTAATAATTTGCATTGCAGTAGATCCCAAAGGCCTTACCAAGGATCCAGGGTGCGGTGAGCTGTGTGTTATGTACAGCCTACATTGGCAAAGGGTCAGTCTTTGTCCCCTTGTAGTGGTTAGATCAGGGGTAGGCAACCTATGGCACGCGTGCCAAGGGCGGCACACGAGCTGATTTTCAGTGGCACTCACACTGCCTGGGTCCTGGCCACCGATCCGGGGGGCTCTGCATTTTAATTTAATTTTAAATGAAGCTTCTTAAGCATTTTAAAAATCTTGTTTACTTTACATACAACAATAGTTTAGTTATATATTCTAGACTTACAGAAAGAGACCTTCTAAAAACATTAAAATGTATTACTGGCACACGAAACCTTAAATGAGAGTGAATAAATGAAGACTCGGCACACCACTTCTGAAAAGTTGCCGACCCCTGGGTTAGATTATGTATAGAGGTTTGAGTCTGCTACTGCCTGCTGGTTCATTACCTCAAGCAGGAAAGCATCATGTTGTTAGATCCAGCGGTCCCCAGTTTGTTCCCCACAGAATTCCCAGGCATCATTACAAATACTAGAACATAAGAAGATGCAGCCCCTTCATCAAAGACCTTACAAGAGTTTTCTGACCTATCGTTCAGAATAGCAAGTGGAGCATGTGGGAAGAATATACTCACAACACAGTCATTTCCCGGATGGAGTATTGAGTGGTGTCAGGTTTTTTCAGTGAAGCCTTTCAGTGATAACTTAAATCTCATCAGGGAAGGTCTTTTGTTGATGTTGTGCCAATGTGCAAATCAAGTATTCTCATTGTCAAACCTTTGCTAAGAGACAATTGACTAGTGAATTTAGACATGTACATGAATGGAAGGAGAATCTCTACTGCATGTGAAGGAAATTTGTGATATAAATGGCACTGGAGATACACTTTGTAACTAACTACTATTCCATTTGTTGTTTTCACCTATATAGCTAGCGTTAGATACTCGATTCTGGACCTGGATGAACCACTTTGTGATTTGGGGCTCCTTAGCCTTTTATGTCTTTTTCTCGTTCTTTTGGGGAGGAATCATATGGCAAGTATCTTTCTTCTTTCAGTGATGTTTTTGTTTTGTCTTTAGGTGAATGTGCAGTGCTTGCATTGTGTGAAAGAGACGGACAAATTCATGGGTGTGATGGAACTGCAGGAATCCAGGGATTGGGGGTTATGTTGTTAATCGAAAATGGTAGATCCCTAAAATCAGTAAATAGTTTTAGTATTAGATGCTGATTAATATACAGCAAATAGTGCAAACTGCATGGAAGAAAATCATCAAGAAGCAGACTGAGATTGAAGTTGGTACTTCTGCTAATGTGAAACCATCTTATTCTTTGTTTCATGGCAACTGCAGTAATATCTAAGTGCTGGGGATGTTTTTTGTTTTCTGTTTTGTTTTGTGGTGGTGGAATTAGTGATTCATTATCCTTTGAGATAAGTCAAGGAACTCTTTCACTGTGTATTAGCAGAGCTTGTAAAATCAACTTGCTTGTGGTGATAGTACTTGCTTGAAACAGCTTTCTGTCAACCTGTACAGAAGCAAAGCTTACCTTTAAAAACAAAAATGGAGTTTCTAGCCCCTATGGCTGTAAAGATAACCTTTCACATGAGCTATGATGCAGAGCGGTCTTCCTCAGTCTTCAGACAGACCATTCTAATGCTGCTGCTGCTCATGGCTTTCCCATGCTGTAACCAAGTGGAAATTGACGCTGAATCTTGTCAGTTTTCACTGCTGCTACTGTGAGTTCCCTGTGGGAAACAGGGTCACTTAAGAGACCCCGGTTAATTTCCCTACTCCTTAGGGAAAGCTAAGAGCTGCCGTGGAGGCTGGTACTTGGGTTTCTGACTGAGGAGAAGCCTGGAGAAGGGTAGGTTAGTGGAGACCACTATTACTTGAGCAGCAACCAGGAAGCTGTGGGTCATGTGTAGTGGGGTAGGGGAGGTGAAGGAATGGGAGCCTTCCTCTTCCAGTGGCCAGAAGAATTTGGGGGCTTCGGATTGATCAGACACCTATTAGCTGGGGTCTACAAAAGATCTTGCAAACAAACGACACCTTGGCGTGAATCCAACAGCTTTGGTGAAGAAGGGGGGTTTGGTTTCTTACCTGGGGGTATTCTTGGATATTAAGGCCATCGTCTTAATTTGTCCTGGTAAATATTTCAAACTCTGGGTGGGTGGATGGGTGACATGGAGGGAGAGAGAGAGAAAATGTAGGTGAAGCACACACTGTGGGAAAGATGCTAGTGGAGTGGGAAAGAGAACAGAGGAAGCAGACAATGAAAATAATGCAGGAATTGATACTCTGTGATACTTCGTAAGGGAGGAAAGAAGTGGAATGAAGTCAGGAAGAGACAGGCCTGTCTCCCATTGACTGCGGTGGGGCCAGGAGTTTACCCAGCATGTCTAACAAAAGCAGGTGAACCATAGTAAATTAAACTCGTTAGGCAACATTCTGTTAAATATGCTGCAGATTGATTCCCCCTGCAATAAACAGCACTCAGCCATTGTATTCCTTTATTTGGCAGGGACAGCACCCTGAGTTGTAGGCTTTGCCCACAAGCCAGTAGGTGCTGGGTCCATTTTTCAGTCCCTGTCTGCTAATAAACAAGCTCAAGTAACTAAACTAGCTTTATTCAGGGCCACAGGCTGCGTTTGCTCTGGACTCTAAGAGTTAAACAGATGTTTGTCTGCAATCTTACCAGCTATCTCATTACACTGCAATTCATGAATTTTCCACTGGAGTGTTTACTTTGCATAGCTAAATGCATAGCTAAATACTTAGCTAAACAACCAATGCTTTAGAATTCTTGTCCTCATTTATGTATGAGGCTTCCTTCCCATGCATCTGTCAGTTCCCCTCTGTCATCAGGGGAGATGGAAAGATACAGATAACCCTTTGGGGGCTTTGAGTCTCTGGACTTTCACCAGTAAAAACCATCTCAGAAAGCTCTACTTGAGTCCAAGTTCAAAGTAAAATGATGTATTTGGGATAACCTTTTCTCAATAATAGTTTCCTTAATATTAATGGTCTGTGCATTTTACTGTGCAGACTAGACAAGGTAAAACCTCATTTCAGAAGACAATGTTTGTCTTTGCTTCTTAGGGCTTGTCTACACTTACATTTTATAGCGCTCTAATTTGCTGGCTCTGGGGGTGAAAAATCACCCCCCTGAGCGCAGCAAGTCTGAGCGCTTTAAAGCGCCAGTGTAAACAGGCTCCGGACACTGGGAGCCGCGCTCCCAGCACTCGGAGCTAATCCCCTCGTGGAGGTGGATTACCAGGAGCGCTGGGAGCTCTTCCAGCGCTCGCGCACGACCACACTCACACTTTTGAAAGCGCTGCCGTGGGAGTGTTCCCGTGTAGCCATGCCCTAAGAAATGGCCTCAAAACTCCTTGCTCTTCGTATTTAGGGATTAAGATCATAACAAATGTTAATGACAGAGATATAGTGAGGAGATTAACATATGGGGGAAGCCTTAAAAGCAGCGAAAGCTGATCTGGTCTCCTGGAGATCCGGGTAAAATTTTCAAAAAATTCCTTTTCAAAATGATATCGGCTCGTTAGATCCTACGTTTAATTGAAAGCCAATGGACTTAGGCTCCCATGTGCCTACTTTTGAAAATGAGACTTGGGCGCTTTTGAAAATTCTCTCCCCCCAGTCAAAAATGAGACAGAAAATAAGGGACTAGGGGTAGGAGAGAAAAAACAGGCAGGAAAAATGAAGAGATGACTCTCCGAAGAGTCTAATTATTACACACGCACTGCTGTTTAGTTAGGTAATTGAGAATGTCGTCAAAGAGAAGCTGAAGCAAACATGTTTTGAAAAATGCATGTGACGATTGCAATGTAAGATGAAACGCTGTGTGTTTAGAGGGCAGTAATCCCTGCCTGGGGGGGGCGTTTTCCAACAAGCAGTTGGAATAGATTCAGGATTAACTCTTTTTACATAATCCCAGAGTTTCTGGCCAGCTGCAAAAAAAAATACCGTTCTGACACCAGCACAGTCTGAATGTAACATGCGGAACTAACAGAGAAATGGCAGAGTGTTGCAAGGAAAGCCCGGATACAAGTATGTAGCTGAGACGTAGATGGATACAAAAAGGACATCTAAGGTGGAAGGGGGCCAGAATAGTAAAAATCATGATTGCTGAGGTGCAGACAGTAGTGTAGCTGAGAAGAGCCTTGGAGGACTGGATGAGGAACTGGTAGCTGAAGATGAAGGGCAGGCGATGAAGGGATTTGAAGGTGGGAGTGATGTGGTCAGAGTAACAGAGTAGTAGAGAAACGACCTAGCAGCAGCGTTTTGGCTGGCTTGGCGGGGAGTAGGACAAAAGGTGGGGAGATCATGGATGCCAGCATTGCAGGAGTCAAAGAGGAAGGTGTGATACTGAATGCCTGGACAAGGGCTTCAGCTGCAGGGTGGAGAGGGAAGGGCTGCACCTAGAATTGTGGTTTTAGGGAGAAAACAGACATGGTTAGGTGGCCTGTCTTAGTGGAGCAGAGGAAGGAGTTTGAATAAGAGCTCATCTACACAAAGATTTAGTTCATGGCAAGCTGGGCTGGGAATCTACCCCATATCAGCCTATCCTATGCAAGCGCAATAACGCTTTATTAATGAGCTTTTATCTGCTTCTCTTACAAAGAGGACTAGATCAAAGGGCACTAATGAACTGTTAATGTGCATCAGCAGGGTCTACATAGGCAGTTGGAGTGCGGGAAGCTAGTGCAGAGCAGATTCAAACCCCAGCTTGCCAGGGACTCCGTGTTTGTGTAGACAAGCCCTAAAACATCACATTCCAGGGACAGTGATGCGTCTGCCTATGACTGAGAGAGGAGGGGGAGGCTGTGCCCTTTTGAATGTGGGTCCGCACAGGGTGGCCAGCAGGAGGTATGGGACTGTCAGAGGTGGGAGACTGTATAGCAAGGGGGGTTTGGGAACCATCAGCATGGATAATGGTGATTGACACGACATCAAGTAGGGGCAAAGGCTGATGGTTTGAGGGACACACAGCAGCAGAGCAGAGGAGGAGATGCTGATGTAGAAGTAAGAGGAGAAGAAGCAGGAGAGAATTCAAGGATGGGGCAGAGGAGTGGGGACAAACAGTGTCTGGCTTGGAGGGTGACATTGGAAAAGAGGCTCTGAGCCTTTGCTAGGAGGGAGCGACTACTTGCTTTTAGGGCAGTTTCAGTAGATTGGGGAGCCGCCAGATGAGACTTAGAAGAGAGAGTGAAATAAAAGCATCAGGAACAGGTATCTTTGCAGGCACAAGTGCTGCCCTCTTTACACGTGCAAACATCCCCCTTCCTCCCCCATATGCAAATTTGTCCCCTGAAAGTGTTAGTCTTAATTTGAATCTCACCTCGCTGGAAAACTGCAGTGGCCCATTGTATTGTCTGAGTCTGTTTGTGTCCCTTCTCTTTCAGGCCTTTCTTGAAGCAGCAACGAATGTATTTTGTATTTGCTCATATGGTGACGTCCGTATCAACCTGGCTGGCCGTAGTTCTCCTTATCTTTATCAGCCTTTTCCCGGAGATTCTTCTAGTAGTTTTTAAAAATGCGAAAAGGAAAAACCATCAGGTAAGGAATGAGAGAATATACCACTACACTTCCCTTGTTTGGAAGAGGCGCTTCCGTTCTTCTAAACACCCGACAGACTGGGGTAGCCAGGCACCATTTGCACCTAGTGAGAGGCTGCCTGCCTCTCATCGTGTCATTCCTTCATGTGCCAAAAAAGGTCAAAAAGTGTTAACCAGAAGTACTGCCCCGATCCGCGGAAGCAGCCGCAGCAGCAGTGCCTTTTCAGTCAGCGTTTGACGTCTGTATAGAGTGTAACTGCTTCTCCTTCTAGAAAGTATATCTTGCAAATCACATTGGACTTCATTCTGCTCAGTTTCACTGCTCCAATCCATTACTAGTCTTAATTGACTGTCAAAACTTGCAAATTTGACCTAATCAATCATCGAAGGGGAGTTCTTAGGGATTTTGCTTTTTGGGGATTCATGATTTTTTGATGGATAAGATATCTTTAGTTTTTTTCATTATCTTCCTCATTCTCATCATAAGGGTGGAAAAGTGGATTTTGCACCTGAGTTGCTAAATTTTCACAGTGAATTTGCAAGGGACTTGACAGCTAGTTCAAATACAGTCAAAAATAGCCTTGCCCCACTGTCCCTGTTACCATAGTATTGGGAAACCTCACAATCACTTATGCCTTTATTATCCTGCGAGGTAGGGAAGCAGTACATAGAATCATAGAAGATTAGGGTTGGAAGAGACCTCAGGAAGTCATCTAGTCCAACCCCCTGCTCAAAGCAGGACCAACCCCAACTAAATCATCCCAGCCAGGGCTTTGTCAAGCCTGGCCTTAAAAACCTCTATGAATGGAGATTCCACCACCTCCCTAGGTAACCCATCCAGTGCTTCACTACCCTCCTAGTGAAATAGTGTTTCCTAATATCCAACCTAGACCTCCCCCACTGCAACTTGAGACCATTGTTCCTTGTTCTGTCACCTACCACCACTGAGAACAGCCTATCTCCATCCCCTGAGGAATACCCCTTCAGGTAGTTGAAGGCTGCTATCAAAATCCCCCTTCACTCGTCTCTTCTGCAGACTAAATAACCTCCGTTCCCTCAGCCTCTCCTCATAAGTCATGTGCCCCAGCCCCCTGATCATTTTTGTTGCCCTCCGCTGGACTCTCTCCAATTTGTCCACATCCCTTCTGTAGTGGGGGGCCCAAAACTGGACGCCCTACTCCAGATGTGGCGTCACCAGTGCCGAATAGAGGGGAATAATCACTTCCCTCGATCTGCTGACATTGCCCCTACTAATACAGCCCACTATGCCGTTGGCCTTCTTGGGAACAAGGGCACACTGCTCACTCATATCCAGCTTCTTGTCCACTGTAATCCCCAGGTCCTGGGGAACTGAGACACAGTGGCTAATTGACTTGTCGCGAGATCACATAGGAAGTTTGTGGTGGACCTGGGATTAGAACCCAGTTTTCTAGAGTCCCAGCGTAGAGCCTAACCACCAGGCTGTCCTCTTTCTTTATCGCTCCCGGTCAAGAAAGACACTGGGTTTTCCCATGCATGATGCAGTGTTTCCTGAAGGCCAGTCTCACTCTGCTAAAAGAAGGGGAGGAGTGGTGGGAGGGGCTGTTTTTAAAATAGAAATTATCTGCTGCAAGCTTTAATGGTGGTAACTGTCTTTGAATATTGGTGATAAGCACCAGTTTACCTTTGCCTATTTCCCCAACATTGAAAGCCAGCACAGCTGTGGTTAGAAAATGCCTGGAAGATGGTGCAAGAAGGAACAATCAGTTGCACGCATACAAAACGTGAAATGACTGCCTAGGAAGGAGTACTGCGGAAAGGGATCTGGGGGTCGTAAGCTAAATGAGTCAACAGTGTAACGCTGTTGCAAATAAAGCAAACATCATTCTGGGATGTATTAGCCAGAGTGTGGTAAGCAAGACACAAGAAGTAATTCTTCCACTCTACTCCACGCTGATTAGGCCTCAACTGGAGTATTGTGTCCAGTTCTGGGTGCCACATTTCAGGAAAGAGGTGGACAAATTGGAGAAAGTCCAGAGAAGAGCAACAAAAATGATCAAAGGTCTAGACAACATGACCTACGAGGGAAGATTGAAAAAATTGGGTTTGTTTAGTCTGGAAAAGAGAAGACTGAGAGGAGACATAACAGTTTTCAAGTACATAAAAGGTGGTTACAAGGAGGAGGGAGAAGAATTGTTCTTCTTAATCTCTGAGGATAGGACAAGAAGCAATGGGCTTAAATTGCAGCAAGAGAGGTTTAGGTTGGACATTAGGAAAAACTTCCTAACTATGAGGGTCGTTAAGCACTGGACTAAATTGCCTAGGGAGGTTGTGGAATCTCCATGATTGGAGATTTTAAAGAGCAGGTTAGACCAACACCTGTCAGGGATGGTCTAGATAATACTTAGTCCTGCCATGCATGCTGGGGACTGGACTAGATGACCTCTCGAGGTCCGTTCCAGTCCTGTGATTCTATGTTAACGAAAATGAAAAGTTCATGTTCCCTGCTATGTGCTTCTCCAGTTGTTCAAAACATCTCTGCAACATCACATCAGAGCTCTTAGCCCCATCCTCCTCCACCTCCTCCTCCTCCTCCTTTACTGGCACCTGCTAATGCTCAGCTACTTCAGCCTATCATTCTGTGTTCCTCCCAGAACTAGTGTATTTATTTTCAAATGGGGTAGATTAGCAATTTAGGTTCAACGTTCTGTTTGCACATCCCTAAGCAGCAGGTTACTAAGCTGTCGTTTTGTGCCATTTTGATAATGTAGTTTCTAGGCAAGGTGCGACCCGAAATGTAAAAGAATTTTAATGTAACCATTTATGTTTTAAATGACATTAAGTTTCATTGGAATTTGTGTTCAATTAAATTGTAAAATTACTTTCAAATACTGAGGTTTAGGAAGAAGAGATTTTTCTCATGGTGCTCTAGTATCCTGTATGACTTTACTGAAAGCTCTGTGCATTTCTTTCCGGGTAATTTTTTTTCTCTGGCCTCTGTATTTTGACCAAAAATTGGTATTTAACTAGATATAAAAATATTGAAGTCTTAAAGATGTTTCCTTAGAACACTTGCTAGATTCCCTTGGCACAATATTGATAGTGCAATACATGTGCCTATGAAATAACAAAATCTGTGAAACCAATTATTAGTGTTCAATTTTATAAGCAATGAAAACTTTTGGAATCTTTGTTATGTTTATCAGACAGGTTTCAAGAGCCTACCACTTCCGGCGTAAAAGGCTGTGTTTGTTTTCCTTTTAACTCTTTATTACATTGGTTCTAAGAACATTAATGGGTCAGAACGAAAAAGAGAAACCCAGTATTTGACTCTTCTTTAAAAATCTGTCCTCATCCTGTGTTCCCTTCGGTTTATAATGAAGGCTAACCAGCTTGGTGGGTGGTAGGTGACGTCCAATTCTTAAGACCTTGAGTCGCCATGTTAGAATTTTTCTTTTCTTTTTTGGTTTTTGTTTAAGACGTTAAAAATGTAACCTAATGGCTTCTAGGAAGTTAGACTAGCCAATTTCAAAGGAAAAGAATGATTTGCTCTCAGCAGTGGTGGTGAGGAAGTTTCCTCAAGGTGGGAGAAACGGGGTATAATGAGTCTGGTGATTGAAAAGTCACTCGGGTCTAAAACCTCATCCCATTGACTTTAGTGGGAGCAGGATTTGGATCTTGCAGAAACTTAGGTGACCACATCTAGTAGATCAGCAGTCTGGTGCCAAGATTTCCTTCTGGAGCCGCATTGGCTGGGTAGAGTTTGGGGGGCTTTGTTCCAGCTTTCCATTGTGTCCCAAAAGTTAGTCATTGTGCGTAAAAGGTGCGTCCTTGACCAATCTGTGGCCGGGCCGCTAGTTGATTTGGCTAGAACTTCCTCCTCACCAGGGGTGAAATCCTGACCCCTCTGAAGTCATTGGGAGTTCTGTTGTTGACTTCTTTTGGGTGTGCTACACTGCACTCTAAGCCTGGAACTGCAGGACCTGGGATTGTGAACTAGGTGTATCCAAGCCTTTGCTTTAACACCCACACTGCATTGTAACCTGGGTTTACAGTTGCTGGTCTCACAGCTGTGCTAACACATCCATATGGCACTAGGCAGCCCTTCTGACTTGGGTCTGCAGCCTGACTTGTGTCCACACTGCAAAATGACAAGGTTTGGACCCGGATCACACCGGGACTTGGACTCTGACCCAGCTCCCTAGCCGGGTCAGAGGACCTGGGTTCTGACTGCTTGCTGACCTGCGTCAGACTGATTTGGGTGTGGATGGCAGGGGAGCTTGGTCTCAAACCCAAGTCAGGGCCCAGGCTTAGAGTGTGTAGTGTAGATGTACCCACTGGGGCCAGGATTTCATCCCTTGTGCTCACACAGACAAGCAAGACACCTACCATCCAACAGAGTAGTTTGGTGGTTCCCTCCTTCAGCAGGAGCGGGGCTGAAACCTCGAGCCCCGGCAGCTGTGCTCCGGCTCTTGAATTGCTGAAGATGGTCATTATGTGGCTTGGAGGGCTAGTATGTTTGGTCACCCTGGTGTGTATATACATAAAAAACACAAGATGAGGGTTTCAAGATGTTATGTTTCAAGTAGCAATACTAAAATAGTAGTCAAAGAGTTTCGGACATGGGTATCTAAAGTTAGATGCCTGTGTCCATAATTAGACGCCTAAGCAAGTGGCCTGATTTTCAAAGGTGTTGAGGAGCCGCAGCCTCCACTGATTTCAGTGGAAAATTCCAGACTTGGCCACTTATTCAGGTGTCTAAACTTCCAAAGTGCTGGCTAAGGTTTCAAAAGCCAGTGCGTATGACTAGCAAGAGCAGTGTCTGCTGTCTCTCCTTTCAAAAACGGCGGGTGAAATCCTGACCCCATCAAAATCCACGTGATTTTTGCCCTTGACTTCAGTGAGGCTGGGATTTCACCTGGAGCGGTCCCATTTTCTAACGTTTCCCTTCAGTGCACTGCTGTTCGCTCGGCCTGTATTTGTCAATGTTTCTATGTGCAAGTGTTTTGAACTGCAAAATGCATTCATGTTTTCTTTTGGTTTCTGCATTTTTCTCTCTCTCTCTCTGCTGCCATTTTCCACCTTTTTGTGCTGTTGTGAACTAGGTAACGAAACGCCTTCCTTCCTCAGGAACATCCACTATCTTCATGCTCTCTCAAACTCCCAGCAATCACAGCTTTTCTTGGAATGAATAAGGTGATTTCCTTTCTTAATCAGTACAGGTTTGCTTGTGCTGCTGTTTTTTTCCTTCTCCGAATGCATAACCGCTGATAACCTGTGGTTTTTAGATCTGCTTGTGCAATAAACGGTTTTTTAAAGGTACCTTTTCATTTAAATGTATTTTGTCTACCCCTTTCACTTTGGTGTCGCTATCCCGTTATTTAAAGCTTCGCAACAACTTGCTGCACATCAACTCAGCAGTGCTTGTTGCATGCATCCTCATTATTTAATACGACCCGTAGATGTGCATGGTGCTGTACAGACAGACAGACATAAGACAGGTTACACCATCAGGGGACTTACGATCTGCATTTTGGACCAGATTGCCAGCTAGTGTAAACCGGTGCAGCTCCATGGAAATCCATGGAGTTGTGAGAAATAACACCAGCTGTGGCTCTTGCCCTGTCGTTACATACCCTCTTTTCCCCCTGTAGAGCCTGTTCTGAGTGCATTGGATAAAGCTTTCTTTGAAACATGGAAACAACAATCTACTTTATTTTGATTGTGCTCCCAGTTACTTGATGTGTGTGCAAACAGTCCATCTCGCACTTGGCCAATTCCGTAGGCTAGCAGTAGCTTCTCGAACACATTCCTTTGGCTAACAAAACCATATTTACTCACGTTACAGTAAAGCATGTATTTTGCTATTCGTAAAAGCTATAAAGTTTCGAAAAAATAAACAAAGATTTTGTACCAGTTATGCTGAGTGCAATTCTCAATTGCAGCTGCTCTCTATGGGGATGGTAAGATACCAGAGCATTTTATGCATGTTCCTAGTTGGTTTCATTTTCACCTTGCTGTGTTTGCCACATACTTCTCAATGTCCAAAAATACTACTGCAGAGGGTGATGGATTCTTTCCCTCTCCTAGAAACTTCCAAACTTTGATGCCCGAAATTGAGCATCTAAATAAGCGGGGGTGATCTTCAGAGTTGTGGTGCACACCACCCATATTCACCAAAGGTGCCTAACTCTTTGGCACTCATACTTGAAAAATTTGGCCAATATTTCCTAATATTGGCATTTATAAATCATGTCTTGGTTAGTCTTTTTGATTATTTAACTTAAAGTTTTCTTACAGAATGATTCAATAAGTCTTTTCTTATTTGTTACACCATTGGGTAGATGAACATGTCTCATGTGCTTTAAGTATTTTTGCCTCACTATTACAGAAAAAACTGAGCAGTAGGAAGGAATCTGATTCACTGTCGTCCAGACCTTCTGTCAGACCTCTTCTTTTAAGAACATTCTCAGACGAGTCTAATGTATAGTAACAGGTACCCTATTCAAAAGAATTGGGATGGTTTTAAAGGCACAAATTAACCAAATCTTCCAAAAATCAATTAAAATATAGTTCTTATCATCTTCTCAGTTGGTGGTGTGGGGTACCTGTCTTTGCAAAACATAAAGGTGCAATGCTTGGCATACATTTTAATCTTTGGAGCTATCCATACAACTTTTTCAGAACCTCAGTAGATGTGTGCAGATTCTTTAGAGTTCCAAGATCCCACTTTATGTAAATGAAAATGTACAGTATAGTTGGCATAAGCCAAGTTTATTTGAGTAATATTGAGACAACTGAGACTGAAAATACTGTCATTAAATTATGTTAACAGTGATCATAAAACTTTAATACTCACGTATTTCTAATGAAGTGTCCAAATCCCAATGATTAAAATTATTCCATTATTGCATCTGGATCAATTCAAAGGTTATGGGTTTGTTTTTTTGTAAGTGCATGCTCTTCTGTCAGAATTATACAAAGAAATGTTAATGTATGTGAACAGAATTGAATCTAGACGTGTAATGTATTTGATTATATGTACAGCATACTTGTGTTTGTGTGCGTGTATAGACATATAATTATTATACTACATGTTTGGCTTTTTAATGATCATGTTTAGAATCACTCTCTATGCTTCTAGCTGTAGAAATAGATAAAAGTGCCAAATTTCATTCACGCTTCGAAGAAAAAGCTGCCGCCTTGCTACAAATGTCTTATTGTTCCTCCTAAGGTATTTGTATATAAATTTGCAAGTAAGGGAGCCATTGAGGCAAATAAATTCCAGGTTAAAAAGCCCACTTTTCCTGGTCTTTGTTAGTAAATATGTGTGCTAGTCTGGATGTCCATATTCCCAAGTATTAACCCTGCTGCTCCTTAGTGTAACTATTCTGTAGTGAAACAAGGACGGGGTCTCGTCATGAATGAAAGATTGCTTACGCATAAGTCTACCAGTGGGCTAAGAACGGAGGGTGCTGCCCGTTATCCAGTGCCCTTATTCACAGAGCTCTAAGTATGGCTTAGAATAAAAATGTCACTTCCATTTAACTCTGTGATTGTTCTGCCCTCCTGTACTTTAGGTGATGCTGCATACTGTTATTTTCAAGCAGTCTGATTCATTTGGCTCAGTGGCTGTCTTCAGTTTTCTCCTCTTTTGACAGACCACGGCACTGGTCAGTGTACCAGATTAAATAAATAGACCTGCAAATGGCCCGCCTCCTCTGACAGGGCTATCGGCTGTTCTGGGGTGGGGTTTTCAGATGTGGTAGGCCTGGAGGTCTTCTGATCCCATTGCCAGTCGGTTGGAATCCCATTGCACCCCTGAGTGTTCTCTGAATTGCAGTGGTGAGTGGAGCAAAGTCACAGGGGCTGAATTTTGCAGGAAATGTATCCCCATTTGGGGCAGTTCTCTGCACCCAGATTTTTGTTTTGCGGAAGATTCCATAGAGATGGCTAGGTTTTTAAATGTTACCACAGTTTTGGGGCACAGAAAAATGCACCCTATTTCCACTCCAAAAATTCTTACAGTGAAATTCTCAGTGAAAACAGGCTGTTTCCACATTTGCAGCAATCCATGAAAAACATCTTTGTGTGGACGCCCTGAGGCATACAGCCTCTGCAGAAGGTCTGCGCTCCCCACTCACCTGGGGGCAGCACAGGAGCACCAAAGCAGTGATGGCAACCCTGATATTCCAGTAGCCCCTGTCCCATCAAAGCACCAGCGTGTTGCAGACACCCAGCAGCCGAATGATGGCTTGATCACCTGAGCCTCACGTTTTGCATTGTTGGTTGCTCTAAGAATCCTGTTAGCAAGATGTAGGCTACTTGGAAGCCCAGTTCCCAATCCCAGAAGACCGTGGTTGTTAAATTGTATGCCACACTGCTTATTTTGGGGGAAGTCTTATGGAAGAAAGGTGTTATGTGCATGTCAAATATTTATGCCTGTGGCCAGCTTCAGCCATCTGATCACTCAGATCTGACTGAGGATCTTTCCGGAGAGCAATTACCTGCTTCTTCAGTAGTTAAATGCTGCAGTAATTTTTCCATCTGGGAAGCATATTGCTTCCTAAATGTTCTGCTTTCCAGGTCACATACACACTAGCCAGTGAGTTTTCCGTGCCTTATTCTACACCTCTTGATGGGTATCATCCTCTTTCACCTCCTATGCAACTGGAGCTATGCATTCTGTGCACGTATGTGCATTGAATGATTGAAAAATTTAATGTTAGACCGGAAGCAGCAAGAAAATAAATCAACTTTAAAAAAGAGAGGAACTTCCCCCTAGTCACTAAGTGCTATCTATTAGTTGGGAAAGATCCCATCCTTCCTAGATTTCAGGAGTTTCTCTTGGTAAATATTTAATTCCTGCATTAACATCACTGAATTAATATGAGAATCACAGGGGAGAGCAAGTCAGAAGTTAATCCTTGACCTAATGTAGCATTTTGAAAACCGTGCAAATTCATTTGTCACACTGCTCTCTCCCCTTCACTGTGAATGTAGTTTGGCATTTTTATCACTGTCTTTTTATCACCATTTCTGTTATCCTCCTAGCAAATTCTAATACTTGGCTGCCTAGAATAACACAACTATGATTTTTGGAATGTAAAGATTAAAGTAAATGATCTTTTTCCTTCTAATTTTACAGGCTGTACCCTTTAATTTGCCTATGCTATTGTCCTACAAACCTATGGAGAATGGTTACACCTCTGAAATGAAGATCGAAGATGCTGTTACTAACTTGACACAAAGATGCCATCTCAGGATACCTCAAATGCAACAATTTTAAATACTGCACCTTGTCGTGCTGCAGGACAAGACGTGTGTTTGAACTCTCAGTTCTCTTTAAGATGACACATGTATTGTAAGCAGCCTTGCTGACTAAGCAGCTGTGGAGACACTGGCCCTCATTTTTTCAAAGTCTGAAAATGGAAAAGTCTGGGACATAAAAAGTCTGTGGAATCGGGAGTGGAGAAAAGAACATCTAGAATTCCATAAAAATGGAACAATAGAAACTTTAGAGACACAGGGATGCTCCTTATACCCACTGAATAGAAGGAAGCTCCTTCATTACAGATTCATCCAACAGCAATGAATGGCCGCTAAAGTCTTATTCTTTTGCCTGACCAAAGAAGTAGCACAGCCTTTCTGCTTAATCACGGTCTTGTCCAATTCCCATGGAAGACATTGGAAAGGCTCCCATCACGGAAGTAGGGTTGGACCCTAAATTAAAACCACGGTCTGTCGTCTTGCACGGCTCCCGTTGCTGCTAATGAGAGTTGTGCACCAGCAGCTGAAGCCAGGATGTGATCGTTAGAAAAGTTCAGCTTTCAAATCCACGCAGCAGAAATACTTGAAAATAGTGAAGGACTGAGCTGTTGATGGCGTGAAATGTCCAGTGGCATCCCCTTGCCATTGCAAACAGCAGGGGTTAGACTGTTAAATGGTCTCTGTTTATTAAAATGCAGAAGTGTGTCAGCCTGAACATTTCTGAGGAGCCGATCAAAATATTGGTAGAGTTTTCATGGGGCCAGACTTCTTTTCCACATTACCAAATTTGATTCTGGAACAGGAGGAAGACATAGTGACTAACCCTTTCCCCTTATGTATTGAAAATACACAGAATTCTTTTATTACTCATGAAAATCGCCTTAGTCAGGAAAGAATCTTAAATAAAAGTTGTGTTGTGCCAGGTTTTCAGCCCAAGCTTAACTGGGCCTCTGTGGTTATGCTCACACTCCTGTGAATGTAATTGCAGTTGTTTGGACACCTTAAAGACCTGAATGGCAGTCACACTCAGCCCCTTAAGTGACCCATTGGCATTGATTGTGCTTGCAAATAATACCAGATAAATCTGCAACCTTCATTATCTGCATCAACAAGAAGGGAGGTCAGCTTAAAAATAAGTGAATAAATACATCTGGTTCTACGAGTAACATTTAACTTGGTTCTAAAATGAGCAGATTTTTAAAAAAAATCTGTGTATATCAAGATGTTGCGGGTTAAGATGTTGATTTAACAATGCCACGTGTGCATAGCATAAAGGTAAAATGCTCGACAACCAACTTCTATTTGCTTTTTATTATGCAGAAAAACAATACTACTGTGATTATAAAAAATCCTGAGTGAGCACGGATTAAGTGCAATTGGCATTTTATTTTTTTAATAATATTTTTCCACTAGGTTGACGTCCCCTTCATCCTGTATGGCCCAGGTTTCCTTGTGCCAGAAAAAGCAAAAAAAAAAAAAAAAAACTTGGGGTAAAAAGTTTCAGAGTATGTAAGTCCCATTTCCTTAGCCTCCCAAGTCTTATTGCAGGTCAATGAGACTTAGCCTCCTAAGTCACTCGGGCACTTTTGAAAATTTTACCTTTAGGCTTTGCTTTGCTCATGCACAAAGAGACTAGAAGTTAGGGCTGGACAGAAAATACCCATCTCCATGAAATTTCGATGAACAACAGAAAATAATTTTCCATTCCCTCCCTTCAAAAAGTTTGGAAACTCTAAAACTGTAAAGGAATTGGCGCTACTGTTATCAGAAAGCTGTGCACCTGATTTTATGCTTGCTAATAGACTTGGTTTTAAAAAACACTGACAGGTTGTTCAGTCTCTTAGCCTCTCTCCTGCTGCCTCTGAAGTTGTTGGGATGTTTCCTTAAGGAAAGCTGGATCAGGCAAATCCTCATCTCTATATAAGCAGTCACACAAAGCCTGCCGTTCATGGAAAGCGAGGGAAAGGAGCAGAAACTGCATGCAAGAGGCCTCTGTCACCCCTGCATGTCATGACTGCTTTATGCTACTCAACATGGAGCGGGGGGAAATGTGAGCAGGACTAGTGGGTTGGACACCCCACAGCTCCTAAGACCCAGCATGGACAGGAGGGTGGTCAGCCCCGTTCACTGCACTGCACCTTACCTAGCAGGAGTGGCCACAGCGCAGCCACTCCTTGCTGAGCACAGGGGGGTGGATTGCATTCCCCTTCATAGTCCCTATAAGCAAGGCCCTTTTTCCTTTGGCTCGTCCCATGGGACTAGAATGGAGCCTTAGATCTTGTCTGATCACCAGTGTTGATGGCTAACGTTGTGCCCACACGTTCGAGCACGAGGGGCACATCCGACCGCTACACTGACAATGCGGTCTGTACGCCAACTCTGATCTTTCTGCTTCAACGCACAGTTCTGTTTGCTTGTATGTTTACATCCTCTTCAAAATGTGGGCACTGAAAGGCAAACTTCCAGTGATCTGAGACCATTCCAAGTCTGACGCGGACCGCCTCCTTCCTGGTTTGTTTTGTGTAGCATTCTACGTTGGGATCCAATTCTGCTCCGGCTGATGCCAGCTGAATTTTTCCTTTTGGCTTCAGCGAGAGCAGGATTGTGGTATATTCTCAGGAGTACTGATGGGGGGGAAGGGAGGCATAACTATCCTGCATTTTAAGAGTAAGCTTGATTGGAACCAAATTTTTCTCTTTCCATCTCCAAATAATTAGTATTGGTGTAGAGTGAACCATTCACTGTAGACATACATCTGAAACCAAAACTGATGTGAGGATCCTCAAGGATGGGCTGGAATTAACACACAACATCTAGCAGACCAGCTGTAGAGGGTTGGAAATTCTTGGGCAAGGGCCTTGGCTAGCGTATTGGTGCAGCTCCAGTGAGTTCAGCAGAGCTATTCTGATGTACACCAGCTAAAGCAGGGGTGGGCAAACATTTTGGCCCGAGGGTCACATTGGGGTTGCAAAACTGTATGGAGGGCCGGGTAGGGAAGACTGTGCCTCCCCAAACAGCCTGGCCCCCACCCCCTCCCACTTCCCACCCCCTGACTGCCCCCCTCAGAACCCCTGACCCATTCAACCCCCCTGCTCTTTGTCCCCTGTCAGCCCCCTCCTGGGACCCCCTGCCCCTAACCGCCCCCTGGGACTCCATCCCCTATCCAACCCCCCCTGCTCCCAGTCCCCTGACTGCCCCGACCCCTATCCACACCCCTGCCCCCTGACAGGCCCACTGGGACTCCATGCCTATCCAACCCCCCCCTGTTCCCCGTCCCCTGACCGCCTCCTCCCAGGATCCCCCACACCTAACTGCCCCCCCGTTCCCTGTCCCCTGACTGCCCCGACCCTTATCCACACCCCTGCCCCCTGACAGGCCCCCTGGGACTCCCACAGCTATCCAACCCCCCGTTCCCCATCCCCTGACCGCCCCCCCCCAACTGCCCCATTCAACTGCCCCCTGCTTCCTGTCCCCTGACTACCCCCCAAGGCCCCCTGCCCCTTATACAACCCCCTGGCCACGGCCCACTTACCACGCCGAGCAGAGCATGCAGAGCAGCATGTCTGGCTGCCGCGCCGGCTGGAGCCAGACACGCTGCCACTCTCTGTTCAGCAGAAGCACGCAGCTCCATCACCCAGAGCGCTGCCCGCGCGGCGGCGTAGCTCTGCGGGGGAGGGGGGACAGCGGGGGAGGGGCCGGGGGCTAGTCTCCCCGGCCCGGAGCTCAGAGGTTGGGCAGGACAGTCCCACGGGCCGGATGTGGCCCACGGGCCGTAGTTTGCCCACCTCTGAGCTAAAGGTATGACCCTCCGGATTCAAAACTAGCAAACCCCAAATCTATTGCTTCCTGAGGACCTGCGGTATAAGAGAGAACAGAAGAATTAATTCTGGAATTAAGGAGGTCCTGCAGCTGAGGTCCTACCAGTGATTAGATAGCTCAGAATGGCAATAATTTGACAGTAACACAGTAATACTGTGATTGTTGTTCATATAAAATAATACAAGTTGTATTGTTACAGCACATTTCAGTAATGAGCTAAAAGGTCAGTAGGAGCGTATAGGTGGAAAATCTTGAAGGAAACTGGACAGTGTTTCTAACAATTCCCTGCAGATTAATCACACTGATTCGTGACCCAGAAAGTTTAAAAAAAAAAAAAAGTAACTAGACTCGCTCGAAGTACTAGTGAAAAGTTTCATAAACTCAATCTATTTTTCCAAACTAATCTTTGTATGAGGATAGTATAAATCGTCAGGAATTACGTACAAAGTGAAATGCAAATTTGCATACCTTCCTACCAGTGGAAGATATAATTAATATCACTGTTGCGCCACTCATCCAATTTCTCAGCTATGGGATTTTTTAAAATAACGTAGCATATAAAAAGGTGTAAATTATACACAGTTGAGAAGAAACATTTTTCAGCTTCTTTTAAAAAAAATGGGACTGCAAACTTACCTTTCCCCCTTCCCCACTTAAAATGCAATTTTATACATGTGTTGCTTTATATAACAGATATTGAATGTGAATGTTACCTTTTATGAATGCAACTTGCCCTTTTTCATTACAGAAACTTCTGTTTGAAGTAATCAATAAACTTTGGTATGTTGTTCTGATTAATATTTTTGCCTCGTCTGTCACTTGGGATGCTCTAAACCTCATTTGCAGGAGCAAGTAAATGGTTTATCGTAGACGCATAAGATGCAGTTCTTAATGGAGGAGGTAAATGGGAGAGGTGTGGTCTGTTGCATGTTATACACAGTGCTTCATTCCTCATATAGAGCCTGATCCAACCCCCTTGGGAGTCTGTGGAAAGACTCCCATTATCTTCAATGGGACTGGATTGGGTCGATAGAGCCATACGTAATTCTCCATGGGCAACTCCCACTGCTGTCAACAAGAATTACACACAAGGGAAGAGTATGGTAGCCTCTACCTTCTCAGCAAATCAGACCACTTAGTTAGGGACCAAGTGTGAAAATGTTGGTCCTGATGCACAATGTTATATACTGGGTACTTGGGTAACGAGTAACTGAAACAATCAGCTGTTTTTCAGCTCCAAGCAATCTTGCCTTCCGTTCTACAAACACAGCAGAGAAGATCGGAGCCCCAGCTCTAAGCTGCCTGGAGTTGATGAAATGCAGGTTAGGATTTGTGCTAATGAAATTCAGTGTCGTTACAAATTGTTGGAGCAATTCACATGCTGTGTGTGTTTATTTTTAAGACGAGTGTCTCTGACTCAAATTAAAATGTTTGCCAAAAAAAGTTTGAGAAATTCTGTTTCTGCCTCTTTAATTATTAAGCTCCTGTGAACCATCACAGGACAGATGGCTGAGCTATTTAAAACTAAAGTTAACCTTTCCGGAGTAGCATGTACTATTGGAAACCAAATATACATGTCGAGAATCTTAATAGTCTGTTGTACTGTATATTATACTGTACTGAGTGATAGGTAAAGTGATCGGAACAATTGCAAAGGCTTTTTTATCTGAATTGGCTATAAAGAGAGGCAGGAACAGAGTGGGAGCAAAGTTAGTGATGTGAAACTTACGTGGATTGCCAAATACTTCAGAAAGCTCTGAACCATCGCAGTAACATTTAAAATATCTATTTAGCTAAGGCGGGCCAGTGGTACTGACTGTTCTCTCCCTCAGGTGCTTGGCTGGCTGGTTGCTGCTCACATGCTCAGGGTCTAACTGCTCACCATATGCGGAGTCGGGAAGGAATTTTCCTCCAGGTCAGATTGGCAGGGACCCTGCGGGGGTTTCATCTTCCTCTGCATCGCGTGGGTGCAGGTCACTTGCCAGGATTCTCTAGGTGTATCTCATTTAATCCTTTCTCTGCTCCTGCGGGGGCCTCAGCCACTGGTGCACCTCGGTCCCTCCCATGCACTGCCTGGCGCATATAATAGTCTGGTCTCCTGTGGGTCTCATTTATTTTGGTCTTATTTCTGGTGTTGGGTTTAGTGTTGGGGTGCTGGGTGGTGTGGGTGGGTTGTGTGATACAGGAGGTCGGACCAGATGATCTAGTGGTCTCTCTGGCCTTAAATTCTGACTCGATGAATTGGAGAAGTATTGGTCATTTCCTAACATTCAGACCTTTTTTTTTTTTTTTTAAATAAGGACTTTTAAGGTCAAATTTTCAAAACATCAAAGCCCGCATGCGTGTACTCACTCCGTATTTGTGTGTTTCAGTGCAGTAACGGCAAAACCAGATGCATCTGCACCTCCATGTGTGTGAGAGAGAGAAACGGTGGCCTTCCTGCGGCTGCTTGTGGAAACATTAAAATCTGATTTCAGCCTCGCTTTGAACCTTTTGAAATAGTGGGATATAAAGTGGTGAGCTGACTGCAGCAGAAGACTTTGCAACAGCATATTGCCCCCCACCCCCTCGTGTGCTAGTATTTATAACAAGAAAGTAAAGTAAGTGAACTTAAGCAGGGTTCCAACTCAGCCCTCGGGCATGGAGTCCAACCTCCCCAAAAGTGTTAGTCTCCCCTCTTTAGATCAGTCTGCCCCAAGCCGCAGATGGCTGATACGGTTTAAAGCGTGGCAGTTTCCATAGCCACTGGTACGCAAGGGAGTGATGTTGCTGGCATCACATCCGATTGCCTTTGACTTCCCTAACCCTATTGACCAGGTACCTGTTTTACATCTGGATGAACTGGAGCAGCCTTTCCATATGCGATTTGAGGGAAGATGAACTGACGTTAACCCCTTGTTCACTGGGGACTAGGTAGTGTCCCTGTCCCCTGACTTATTACTGAGATACTGGTAAACTGTAGACAAGTGAGCTTACGTATCTGATGCACTTTAAACTCTGCTGAAATTGCTGGGTATATAAAAGGTAGTTCATCCCTGGTGTAAGCTCTTTGATGTCAATATACTTATACCAGTAATGAACGTATCCCTTTCACTTCGGGTTAGTTCCAAACTAAATTTAGCTAAACCTGTTTTTCCCGTTTCCAGGATGGCTTAAAATATAAACTTTTAGCTCTGGCTCTGGGCGTGAAAGTACTAGATTGCCCGGCCGCTCTCTGGGGCCATTAGTGCTTGCGGATATTTTCCCAGGGAGCACCATCATCTGTGTGTGCATCCCAGGGCCTTAAACCCATTAACACTCACCTGGGGAAGGCCTTGGGTTGGGGTTTGGCCAGAGACCAATGTACAGAATAGGGTTGTGGATGAGATGGCGGGAGGAGGGTGATAAACAGGGATGTAGCAACGGAATTCCTGAATTATGTGAATCTGCAGGCTGAAAACCAGGGTAGAGGGACTGTAGCTGGACCTTCCTAAACTTCAGCAGCTGTTACAGTAAGGGCACAAGATGGGATTGAGGTGTCAGTCTCCACCACTACTACATAGGTCACTGTGACCCAAAGGCCGTGGATGCCAACTGGCAGAGGGCACAGGACTCCTCTGGGTTCACCAAAGGAATGTCATGGAAGGACTCTAATGAAAGCCTGTGTCCCATTGGTCGTCATAATCATGGCAAAACAGGTGTTGTATAAGGAGTTATGTGTATACACTGAAAATTATGTTCTTAAGGTCTGTGACGAGACTGGTCACCTGAAAGGTAAAAAGTTGCTTTTCTTTCAGGCAAGAATTGCTTTTCTAGCTGCCTGCTTCCATGTAAATTAAATATTGTCTGGTTCACAATGGGCCTCCAGTTACTATATGAGCCGACTGCTAATGAAGGATTGTGATATCTTCAAAGAGAGGAAATGTACAGGCAGAAGTGACCCAGCAGGAGAGAGAGCCCCGTTTACATAAGGACAGTGAACTTTTGGGGATACAACTCAATAGTACAGAGGCACACCCTCATTCCTTCCATCTGTCAAGACAAGCGGCCAGCAGGCTTGATCTCATAAGAAGGGACTGCAGCCAAACTGGTTGAAAATGCTGGGGAAATGACGGAGGTAAGCTACCTTGTAAGAGATTGGGGAATGCCTTGTTGTTTACGTGTAGGCTCTAGAAAGTGTATTACGATTTTGTTTTATATTATCACCACTTGGTTCCAGGATTCTCACTCTCTTCCACTTGAATCTCTGTTCTTTGATAATAAACTTGTTCTTCTCGTCTCTATAAAGTGCTATGCGTTAAGTGACATGGTGATCCTGAGTTGAATCTTACAAGCTGGTGTGGACTGCTCCTTTGGGAATAGCGGATCTGAGAGTTCAGTGAACAGGGACCTGGGCACACTCGGGGGATGCTCGGAGGACTTGGGGATGAGAGGTTGCCTTTCGCTATCCCTTACAAAGAGAGTCAGGTCTAGTGGAGACTGAGCGAGTGATCAGCCCGGTGCATGACAGCCGTGCAATCGCCTGTGCTCTGCTGGGACCAGTGCTGTGTGTAGAAGCAGTGGTGAGTTACCAGCATGCTAGGGGAATCCGCTCATTAAGCATGCCAAAATTCCCTGGGCCAGGCGAAGCCGCAGGCTGCCAGTTGCAGATGAGGAAAATGCTGAGAGTTCAGCCAATTGATTTCTTCCTTAGGTGCAGGCATTTCTCCGGGTCGAACAGGGCAGCTTCTGACAAAGCAGAAGGGCTGGGGCAGTTGAAAGGAAACGCCGCCTCTGACTGCCTGGCTTTTCAGCCTGGCCACCCAGTTGAAAGGAGCAGCAGTCAGAAGCGGGAGAAATAAAAACGGAAGCCTTTCCAAGAGGGAGAATGGCTGTTGCTCCAAAATGGAGCTATGCTGGGCAACGGTGTCTGGTTCTTCAGATCAGCCTCAGAAGGAGCTTACGGCGGCCTGGAGAATTACATGTCTGGGTTTCTTTAAAAGGCAACATGAAAAGAGCAACTTGTTTGATTGACCAGGGATTTCTGCTGTGTTTTTTCACCAAATAGCATGGTCCCATACAGGCCATGTCGACCTTTGTCAGAACTGAGGGTTTTACTGAACGTGAGCTGAAATTATCAAATTAATTGGGAAATTCTCTCCCCCCCCGAAGGCCTGTTGCTAACTGTCAGCCCACATGGAATAAAACTCGGAAAATAGAGGGGTTTTGTGGAAACTCTAACACAGCCTTTCCAAGGGAATGAGATCTGTCTTGCTCCCTGTGGAGCCTTGTTCCCTTCCAGTGCAGTTGAAGAACATCATCCAGTGGGTCCCATCTTGCAAGGTGCCGAGCACCCTAGTGTTAAGCATGTTGTGGGATCATGCCCTGGGATGGAGAGCCTCTTCAGCCAGAAGGACAGGACTGGTAGCTTCTGTTTAAGTGTCCATCCATCAGCCAGTGCAAAATAGGATCAACCCCGACTTTGCCTCCTCTGGAAATCCATCACTGCCGCAGCTTGCTGGAGAGATGGCAAGTGTGTGGAGGGATTGAAAAATAACTATTGTAAAAGAGAAGGTTTCACTGTAATGCAGCAATCTGAGGGAATACTGTTGAGGAAAAGCTGTGCCTGGGTGTACTTTGACCTATGCATAAGTGGATTCCCTGTGTCAGAAACTGGCTTACGGTTTTTTGTGCCAATCGTATCTGTACATATTGCTAAGGCTGCAGTGGGGGTGTAGCTACCTATGCGACACTTAAACACTAAATCCTTAATGGGCAAACCTTGCCTTCTGTTTCACCAGAAACCCCCCTGGACACTGTAAGGAATTTACGCCCAGTGTTTTCTTTCATGCTTTGCATCTGTCATTTGTATCTGGCTGCTGACATCTCCTGGGGTGGTGCGAAGGTAACTTTGTTCTGATTATTTTTTTGGTCTGTATCTAATAAAAAAGAGCCGTGCCTGGGGGCTCAGGCTTGGAAGATCTTGCTATTACTGGGCTATCTAATTTGAGTTTGATGGCAGCAGAGCTCATCAATATCAAAGTCGCAATGTGCCTGTGTAACTAAACGCTGGCCATAGACACCAAGACATTTGTAGCATCTCATAAAATACTGGACGTCAGTGCAGGAGAACTCTTTGGTGCTACTGAGCCAGTCAAGGCATGTCCTGTTGCTCCCACTTGGCAGAGAGCCACCTTCTGTAGTGAAGTAGAATGAACATCACCCAGCAAGGGGCTGCTGTTAATCTCTGCATCAACTGAGGTGGTGTGGAAGTGGGGAAAGGGCTTTACGGCAATAAGTTACTGATCTACGGCTCCTTGGCTATTCCACAGCTGTACCATGCCCGAGTCCCTGGCTTTGCACCCGTTGACTATTTTTAATCTCTCTCCGCTCTGCACTTGCTCGGGTTGCTTGAGTAGAGGTGAGTGTACATGAACAGATGTCTTTATCCTCTCCTCGAAGGCCCTGAAGAACATAAACAGATCCAGCACTCCACAGCCAGCCAGAAGTCTCCATTCATCGAACTACTATGTTGGCGTCCGCTGTCAGTCGCGTCAGTGTTAAAAATTAAGTACAGTTACACAACATACTGAACTGGAGAGGGGCGCTTCCCGGGTTCTGATTTACTGTGAAATATCAGCCTCTGCACTGCAAAAAAAAGAACAGAAATATAGCTCAGCCGTTAATTTCCCAGGGAAAACACTAAAGCATCACTGAAAACATCCTTAATAAGACAGTGGTCTTATAACCTTGTTGTACGAGAAAGGCAATCTAGTCACTGAGTCAGATTCTGTCAGATCTGCATTTTGAAACCACATGGGAAATGTTCCTTCATTTGGAATGCCTCAGCACGTTGGAAAGATATTTTTAACTGGGAAACCCAGAGTGGAGGCCCAAGATTAGAGCAAACATACTATTACCTGAAGGCTCTTGGATTCTAAATCTCTCTCCTTTTAAATTAGATACTATTCATTCACAAACAACTGCCCACACTCACCCAAAAGCCCCTTTGAAATTGAAGGCTTACCCAAGGTATTAACTTAACCCTTGCTGGAGCCTGATATTCTCATTTTATTTGCATAGCATACAGCGGCTGTGCAAGCACCACCAGACTGACCTACTGCTACAGCTCTGTGCAGACCTGCAGGGACTGCTCTAGGAAGGGAACATGGATTCTTCTCCATGCTCATTTAATCTATGGCCTCTCTGCTGAGACCTGCCACTAAAGAGCAAATTGATGTCAAATAGGAGTGGACTGTTTTGTATGTGATGGTGTCAATTTTGGAACTGTACTGAGACCATCAACTCTTAGCCCCACCCCATCCCCAATCAGTAGCTGGTAAGATTGTATATCTCCAGCAACCGAGGCAGGATTTGAACGGCTGAATCTCCCATTAATTGTTTTCTGATCCACCCAATCCCTGTTAATTTTTATAACAAACCTATTTTGGTAGGTCCTACCCAAACCCCCTGCATTGCACTCTTTCTGCTTGTCGGGCAGCACTGTTGTTTCATGCTGTTGCTAGAACTGTGCACCGTCCTGACCTCAGTGAGGATACCTCTACCCGAACAAAGAGGAAGAAGAGACAGCCAGGCTGGCAGCTGCTGTGTTAGAAACAAGGAGAAAGCATTGGTTGAACTGGTAACTATACTACGACAGTTGTAGGGAAATTTTTCTTATAAAATTAGACAAATGTTAAACAACCCCGGGAGCACTGTCAATACGACTCTTGCCAGAGTTTACACCCTAATCTCATAGCCTGCCTAAATCATGACTAGCCCTGAATGCTGGAAGGCAAAGGCCCAGGCTCAAGCTGGTTTTATGGGAAAGCAACAAAATTAAAAACCGCTGTTTTGCCGCTGAGTTTCCCATCACCGTAGCCTCTGATCGGCATGAGCTGCCATTGACATCTGATCACCGAGGCTGACAGGGGTCAGCCCTAACGGCTCGAGCACACTGCAGCTGCTACACCAGCCCAAGACACGCTACAGCCTGGTTTAACACGCTTCTGGGACCAAACAATTCTGCGCCGGCTCTGTTGCAGGAAACCGTGCCGGAGCTCTGCTAGCAAACACGAAAAGACTTTGGTTTTAAACAGAGCTGCACAAAATTCTAGCTCAAATCTAACATGGTGCTTTGAAAATGTAGATAGGAAGGAGCAGCAAGGGATGGAATAGTATTATTTGTATTGTCCATGAACTGACCCTGACCGTTCCACCAGCTGCGATACTTCTGCAGAGTTTAACTTAAAAGGGCCCAACTTGGGCCATCAGGTGTGGAGGATTTCACACAGTGGCAAGTAGATCATGCTTGGGCCAATGGCCTTAACAGGGAAGAGGTACTTCTAGGCCCCTGCAATTGATCAAGCCTGAGCTGACCAAGTTACTGTGCAGGGTTCCAAGCAACCGTGCGGGGAAGTGCAAGGCTTGCTTTCAGATGCAGTGGGTGGTATGACATAGCTTTGATGCTGGTGGCCAGCTGGCTGAGGGCCTCAGCTGAGAACCAGAAGGAAGAGTTAGGGTGAGGTGACTCAACTACCTCCTCAGACCTAAAGGCTCTCTAGGAAGGGCTGAGGCCCATTGAGGCAGGTCAGGGCACCTGTGGCCATCAACCAAATCCTCCTGTGTTACTTTCCAGGAGACTTAAGTTTACTGGACCTTTAGCGCACACACACCCTTATTCCAATAACCAGGCTCATAACTGATCTAGGGGGCTTGGTATTGAAGGCTGGTGGCTAGCAGCAGGCTGTGAAATTTCACAGGACGTTAGCACTCCGAGGTGCACACCCGGACAGCAGAGTCCCCTCACAGGCAATAGCTTTGATAAAGCCGTGGGGTGAACTCCTGGCCCCTCTAAAGCCACTAGCAAAACTCCCCCTGATTTCACCCTTGGAGGGACTTGCCTAGTTTAGAGCAGGGGAAAGAACCAGCCGCTGGCTGGGAAGCCAGTGCTCGCTGCCAGGCGAGGAATAGCTGGGGTGGAGGGCATGTCCCTGCTGCCTTCTACCCTCTGCAGAGAGAGGGGGGTCCCCATCCTTGGCGATGGCACAGCTTGGCTCGCGTACCAGACTCTCCCCTTCCCGCTGGGCGGTACACGGGGAAGGCTGCTCCCCACCCGGCCACCCCGTGCGCGCAGAGCCCCGCTGCGCTCTGAGCGCAGCAGCGAGCCAGGGAGGCAGCGCCAGAGCAGGGCTGGGGTCCCGGCTTAGCCCCCTGCCCCTCCGGGAGGAACGGCCCCGTCCCCGGAGCAGCCGGGCGAGGTGTGCCCGAGCCGCCCCCAGCCAAGGTCCCGTGCGCTCGGGCTGGAGGGAGCGGCCCTGCCGGGCTAGCAGGGCAGCCGGCGGCTCCGCAGTGCTGGGCGTGCAGGCCAGGCTGCCCGGAGCGCAGGAGGAGCGGCTCGGCCCGGGGCTGGCGCTGCCCGCTGCGGAGGCGAGGGGCCAGGCTGAGCCGGGGAAGCAGCAGCAGCCGGGGAGCGACTCTCAGGGGCGATCCCGGCTTTCTCCTGGCTCCCGGCTGGGGGGAGCATGGGGAGCCCAGCCCGGCGCTAGCAGCGAGACCGGGTGGCTGGCAGCGGGGACCAAGTCACCTGCCTCCCCTCCCCGCAGAGCTTGGCCCTGGCGAGCCCCGCGCCGGAGCGCCCGGCCTCGGGCATGGCCCTGGCGCGCCCCGCGCCGGAGCGCACCCGGATCTCCGAGGTGGAAATGGAGCGTTATTACTGCCTGCTGCAAGCCGCCGCCCGCCTCCACTCCAGCGTCGCCGGTAAGTGACCCGCTCCCCTTCCCCGGCTCTCCCGCACCCGCCGGGGGATCCCTGCTCCTCCTCAGCCCCCCGAGGAGCCGACTGCTCTTCCCTGCTCCCCAGCCCCGGGCGGGGTAGGCTGGGGTCCCGCCTGGCAAAACAAAGTTCCATGGGGTGTCCGGGGTCATGGGGCTGCTGGTGCTGGGAGGCGAGTCCCTCGCTGCCCGGTTTGTTTGCTCCTACACCCAGCGATTGAAGCAGTCCAAGCCAAAACCTGGCAGGAGCTTTAATACCAGCCATGGGGACTGTTTTTGTGACTGTTTGGGGTGCTGACACTGGGGGAGCCTGACCTTCCCTGACGGGCAGGGGGCTTGGAGAGGGGAGGTGTGAAAACATCTGGGGGGGGGGTATATTGTTAAACTCCAATAAAAAGAGAATATATATTTTAAAAATATATATTTTGTAAAGAGAACCAGAAATAACCATCTTCATATTGGAAACCCAACCCCACCCGCAGCCCACAGTCTCTTTGACCCAGCCTGTTTTTTCTCCCTCACCTAGTTCTTCTTTCCAGCAGCAATTTTCCTGCCTAATTTAGAGCATGCCTTCAAACATGCGTCATAAAGATTGATTTTAACTGATTTTTTTTACCAAGCAGAAGGGACAAACTTCTGCATCTTCACCTTGCTGACAAATAAATGTATTGCAGTCTTATGCCTTCCAAATACCATGCTCCTTGCACCCAGTGGATCTGTGGAGGTGCCACTTCAGATACAGGTGTGCGATGTAATTGCTGACAGAATGTTTGCAACTGTACAAGTTGCCGGGGGGGAAATAGCTGGGCCCTTGTACTCTAAAGCCAGGCTCCTGAATACACCTATGTACGTGCTTAACTTTATTCACATGCATAATGTCAAACACGTGTAGCTCTTTATAGAACTGGGGCCTAAATACTGGGCAGACAGATCACTAAAGTAAATTCTTGTTAGAAGTCTCCAGTAGGTTTCATTGTAAGTGCTGTATGGTTGTTGTTTAAGGCACTGAATAACACTTGCTTTGATGGATTGCACTATGCATGTAGAAGGGTGTCTTATTTTTAAAGTAATCGTTGCTTCCCGTTGTGCCCCTGACATGCCCTCTCTTGTTGCGGGAACACTGTCGAAAAGGAATACAAAGTATTCCGGTTCCTTTTAATAAGCGAAAGTGTGTGATCGGATGCTAGCCCCTTTGTTGGGTTTCCATTGGCCAGTATTGCTGCAGTACTGCCTCTTGTTAGTACTTGCAGTACTCAGCCTTATGCTTCTGGTGGGATTTGGGGGTATAAGTCAGGCTGCAGTTTATTTGCTAGTAGAACCCGTGATGGTCAGAAAGTTATGCCTTGTATTGGAACCTCTGTGACTGGCGGTGATGTGCCACGCCAGATCTCACATTGATTATGCAGGCTCCGAGTCATTTGCATGTTTGGCGTAGTCATGCAATAGGAGCCATCAGCATTTTACAAATTGCTGGACCGAACCCTCAGAATTGTTCCAGGTCAGCCAGTTATTGATGGGTAGGTTGAACGGCAGCTGGGCATGATCAACTCTTGATTGATCTATTTACAGTATTTTTAAAAAAGCAGCAGATGTTTATAAAATTGTGTACGATTGCTTGTTGCCCTTCCTGAGTCACTTAGGCCTGGTCTCCATTCACGAATGTACTGGTCTGACTACATCGATGATGTTACATCAGTGCAAACCCGTAATGTGGGCGTGCTACACTGATGAAAAGATGGTGTGACTTGACCCAGTAACTTTAGGCCATGGGTTTCCTTTGTGCCTTTACAGAACTCCCTTTGACAGCTCTAGTTACTTCATAGTCCTGCACTGAGTGCAGGGGACTGGACTAGATGATTTACTGAAGTCCCTTCCAGTCCTACACTTTTGTGATTGTATAATCTGCTAATAAACCTTCCATGGGTTTGCTTAAGGGGGAGATTTTATTTCTTTTCAGCATAATCCTTTAATGGCTACCCAGGGGAAAGGGTCAGGGCCTATGGGCACTGCTTTCCCCGTGAGTGACACACAGAACACCTAGTCCCAGAACTGAAGGCACATGTTATTCATTATCTCTTAAGGGCCATCTCTGTGCTTGGAGCCATGCCTGGCACAGAAGAAGACACTCTAACACAAGGATCTAACAGTCTAATTCTGATGGTCTCGACTCCTTTGCATAGCGTAGCTGAGTTTATGATGCTGGATTTTTGTATTGGGGAACATAGATACAGATGATTAGGTTCTGTATTAAAAGTTTGGTTGGTGCTGCAAAGGAACACTTACATGAGCAAGGAAAGGATGCTGTTTGTGGGAATGTGCAATGAAAACAAAACAGTTCTATAGGGTCTGATCCCGTTCCTGTTGAGTCAATGACAAAACTCCTATTTTCTTGAAGTCAGAGCAGGACTGGGCTTTAGACAGGCAGCGTGAGTATAAGTGCATGAATGCAGCGGTGATGCATAAATTCTCCTGCTATATACATGAAGTCTGGGGAAACTGGACAGATCGCTCTCCGGTAACACGGGTCCCAATCCTGCATTCCGCTCTGTGCCGCTGGACCTTTACACCTGCTTTTGGAAAGTCAGTGGGACGCTACACAGGAACAAGGATGAATTTGTGTGGGTCCAGTTGCAGGACTGGGGGACCATGATTTGGGCGGTATTGCCTGCTCTCAGTGTTAAAACAATCGTGTCAGCCTCCACTCCAGATCATGAGATTTCTAAAAAGATAATAAATGTGGGATTCTTCCCCACCCCATAATTTCTGAGTTTTTTAGCCTGGCCTTGGGATACATTTTAAGCCCTTTTCCCCAACCACAAGGGCTAGAAACTTTTTTAAAAAAAATTAAAACTGAGATTCTCACATAATTGCTTGACTGCAAGTGCTGAGGTTTCAAGGAAAACATCCAATATCATGAGACTTGTGATAAAATCATGAGGGTTGGCAACATTGTGTGTATATACACACACATACAAATGTCCTTTCGGTCTTTTTAGGGCGTAACGCAGTGGTTCTCAAACTTTTGTACTGGTGACCCCTTTCACATAGCAAGCCTCTGAGTGCAACCCCCCCCTATAAATTAAAACCACATTTTTATATATTTAACACTATTATAAATGCTGGAGGAAACACAGGGTTTGGGGTGGAGGCTGACAGCTGGCGACCCCCCATGTAATAACCTCATGACCCCCTGAGGGGTCCCGACCCCCAGTTTGAGAACCCCTGGCATAACGTGTTTATGGCCATGTTTACAGGAGATACTATTTGAGAACTGTTAGAATACAAGCTTACCATGTAATGACCTCCAGAAAATGAATAATATTATCACTCGAAGCCATTCAAGGAGCTGCAGCCCCAACGAGGACCACAGGAGAAATAGTTGTGCAGGAATCTTAAACAGTACGTAGGATGCATTCCGTTCGCATACAGCACAGTTTCTATACCTGCAATTTCATGATTTATCAGGCGTTTACCATAAGAAAAGTGAAATGACAGCAGGGCTGTGTGGGAGGGAGGTAATCTGAAATATAAAGTGGAGTGGGGGAGGGTAATTGACTTAAGTATTGTCAGAGTCTACCTTTGCCTCTAATCTGCATGATGCTCTGAAACAGGGAGCTTCCACTGTTTCTCATGGAAAACGTTGCCTCTGCTTTTTCTGCTGTGTTTGCTTCTTGAGTCAGAGTAACAGACTAATACCGCATTTTTAACCAGGGCTTTAAGATTACTTGATTCCCCAGCTCCGGAGTTTGATACAGAATTGGGTTCCAGTGCCCCTTCCTTTTTTAAATACAGTTGTTTCTGGCACTTGCGGTTCAGAAGAAAGCCCTACAACAACACAGTGTAAACGGATGTAGCATTGTCTGCAGACAATGTCTGTAGACAGCCTGAAACAATGCTGAAAGGGGTGGACTCTCATGTGTTTCAGCGAGTTAACTCTGAAACCGCAAGATGACAAATGTCAACACTGCTAATTATTTCAAAATTGTCTTCTCAAGAGTCACCTACTTAATTGCCCAAGCCTCCAAATTCTTCCCTGACAATTTCTGTAATGTTGTACGTGATCAGTTAAATTTTCAATACCCTGCAGATTTTTTAGGAGTTGCGCGAAGAAAGTCAGTTCAGTGTGAAAACCCTGCACTGACTCTATTGTCATGGTGGGAGTCACCATTTGGCTCTGCTACGCAGTCTTTCAAGTTCCTTTTCTTAGTGTGTAAGCAGTGTTCAGTCTGAAGAAATGCTTGCATTTTTGTGTGTGAGATATAATTGTTTGGGAGCGCTGTGGCAAGCATCAAGGAAGTTTCCTTCTGCCTTAACCTCTCTAACTAGAGGCAGAGTTGCTTTGTGCGAACCGGACATTGGTGTTTTGGCAGAGATTCCAATTGGCCATGGGGTGTTTGTCACTACTTCTGTTCAAGGGCTATATGATGTAAAATAAACAAGTAGCACCAAGACTATACCCAGACGCCACGTCTGATTCCTCCTTCAGCAGGAAACCAACCTAAGATGTCCTGACATCAGCTACTGCTCAGCAAGGGGTGATGGTATTCCTCATTTTCAATTCAATAAAAACCTCTGCTTTTGAATTTATCCTAATCTGCTGTGGAATTTCCACGTTGCCCCAGCAACTGGGGGCCTTGCTGCAGAATTACGTTTCCCATTATTACAGGGTACATGGGCGAAGGGCGGGGAATTCATCACTCCATCGACTTCGACGCTGCTGCTCCCAAGTTTGCAAGTGAATTAGGCCCCAGGATTTACCCTTAAACCCTCTGCCTTGCATCTGCATCTCCCACTGAGGTTGTTACCTGTACATATGCAAAGCTGGAATTTGGCCTAAAGGAAGAAAGATTGGCAAGAGATTGAAGATGATGTGAAAAGTTATTGATGTTTGTTCGCTCTTCTTTGGCTCTGCAGCCCTCTTTTAAATTACCTTGTGGTGAATTTGATTTGCTTTGGAAGCTGATAATTTGGCTATAATGGTGCATGGTGAGGGCAGATGCTAAGCATATTCCCCAATGCCTGTTTGGAAATACAGCTCTATGCTGATTGGGAAAACATCTTTAGTCTCACTCCTGGGTCTTTCCTAAGCACAGACCGACTGAAGTTGGAAATTGAGGAAAGTTAAAAGCTGGCTGAAGCTCAGACATTGATTTAAGCTTAATGTAAAAAACTCAGTACAAGTTTTTTTAATGCCCACTCTATTTACTGGGGGTGCGTATGAATGTGCACTGTGGGAGTTGAGAAACTTTTATTGCATTTCTTGTGTTAAACATAAATCCATACCTGAGCTGACTTGGCTTTTAACATTCCCAATTTTCAGCTGGCTTTAGGGTGGGTGCAGACAGAGAGCTAGTCTGGTTAGACACACATAGATCAGCATGTTGGATGTTGCTCTAACAGAAGAGGTCTAGGAATCAATGCATGACTCACCCACTGGAAGCCTGCCAGTGTTTACGCTTGAATTCTTACTTCTGCTTTCTCTCATGTTAACTAACACAAGTATAAATTCTAGCCTCGACAGGGCACAGAAGCTTGTCGTCAGTTCTGTTGAACCCCAGATTGCAGCCTGGGAATGATTAGTGAGAAGTATTTGTGTCCAGGAACAAATGTTCATATCGCGTCTACACTAGAATTTCCAACCAGCTTAGTGAACAGCTGTTAAAACACAACAAAAATGTCAAGTGTTAGACCGGTGCTGGGTGACCTGGAGAAATCACTTAATTTCTCTGCCTCAGTTTCCCACTCTGTAAAAAGGGGATAATGCTTTCCTTCCTCACAGGGCTGTTGTGAGGCTTATTCAGGAATGTGAGGTGCCTTGCTATCCATGGATGAAAGGCTGTGAGAGTGCAAAGTATTATTAGAAGTTACCATTTACTTCAGGCACTGCGTCCTACAGAGGTTGGTGCCCTTATACATGAAACCATGGTACGGCTCCCCATCTGTGTGAAAATGATGTGCTGTCTGTTCCCCAGATGACCTAGACATCAGGGCATGGGAGGTAGGATGAACAGCTAGGAGAATGAAGTATTCGTAGGTGAAGGTGCAGTATTCTGCTGTGTCTTGTGGAGGTGCATTTGCAGTGGAGAAAGGAGCCAGGGAGTTCTTTTCCCCCCACAATGCCCCTGCATAGGGATGGGGCAAAATGCCGTTGCTATTGTCCTGATGGCAAGGTGGCTGGTTGAGCTGGTGCTACTTCATGGCCTCAAGGGGATATGGCCAGCAGGGGGCTCCTCAGAGCTCTCCCTCCGTGCCACTTCTTGGAGGCAAACGCCGCAGGGAGTGCCTTTCCGCAGCGAATGTAAGGAATGCTGCCCTCTTCAGTCCCCGCATGGGCGCTGTGTGCCCTGCAGGGTGCTTCGGGGGTAATCGGGGTGGCTTTATGGACTGCGACTGGACCACCTCAGAATGATGAACTGGCTGGGAAGCCAGCACGCTTTACTGAGCCTGTTTTGCTGCTGGTATATTTGCATGTGTTGGAGAACCTAAGTCCTAGTGAGCTACAGCTCTGCAGGCCCTGTCTGACTCCCAGCGCCCCACAGAACTCAGCACCACATGGAAAGCTGATGACCGGTGAGGCGTTGCTAACGTTTCAGTAAGGGGCTCCCTCAGTAAACATCCACCTCAGTCGGAGACACATACCCTGTGTGCCACGCTCTTCCCCACACCTCCCGGCCCTGCGGCCCTTGATCCACCTTGTTACTCCGCTGTGCCGCTGTGTGCTTCCCTACCTAGCAGCAGGTCTTTGGCAGCAGAAAGGGTGGCAGACAGGTTGTCTTATGGTCTCTTCTGTCAGCAGTGAGGATAGCAGGCCATCTTCTGCTCTTTTGGCTGGTTGGATGGTGAGCAGGTCCTCTTTGGTAATGGGCCTGGATTGGGTCTCCTTGTCTTGACAGTAGCTCTCTCCTAATTGCTGGAGGCTAACATGAGGGGCAGAGAGCAGGGCAGCTGGTTGAGCAGTGACTCTCTCCCGGCTGGTGGGTGTGGGTAATAATGGCTCCTGGCTGGGTACGCAGCCATGGTGGGAGAGGTAGGCTGTGGTGGGTACTAGACTCCCACTCGGTGCAGTAAAAGCTTTGCCCCATCTTGCCATCAATGCCATCAATTAGGGGCTACTTGGTAGAGGCCAATTTATATGCTCCGGGATGGCATCACTGATTAAGCCAATGGGAGCCACGTGGTGAAAAGCCCCTTGCGCGGCATTTGAAAACCTGATTTTCCTCAGCAGCTACATGCGTGCAGCCGTGTGAGCGTGGTTTTAACTTCAGCGGGGCGGTGGGCGGGGAACCGTGAGCAAAATCTGGCCCGTTAGAAAGTAGTGTCTAGACTGATTTGGAAGGTGCGGGGCGTGTGTTAACCTTTCCTGGGGGTTGATTTGCCTGCACATTGTGTCGTTGCAGAGTAGATTGTGAGCCGGTTTTCTTTTGTCAGTGATTCCTGAGTTTTACGGATCTTCCTCTTCAATTAGTACGTGACAGATGGCGGTTTGCTGTGGTATTTTTGACAGAACCAGCCGATGGTGCTTGTTGGCTTTCCCAGCATTGATGAAGTATATCTTTAATATCCAAAATCATTTTTTCTAATTTATCTAATTGCTAATCTTTGCCTGCTAATGAAAATCTGGTTTTAACTTGCTATAATTAGGCTTTCAGCCTCAAGACTGTAAATTCTTTTTGAATGTTACTTGCAAGGGTTACAGATGTTATATAGCCTGGGGCACTGCAGCATGCGAACTGTAAACGCAGGTAGAGCCAGCTATAGCAGGATCTGCTATCAGGCAGGCAGTGTTTGCAGCATTCAGAGCTACTGAGACCGTGTCATCAATATTTTACCATATCTTTTGTGCTCCGTAGCGTGGTAAAGAGAATGGTTGAGATACTTTGGAATAAAATAGCAGCCGTTGAATTTCTGATCACTTCTGAGTTAAATAGCAATAATTGTTCTCATATTCTTTTTTTTTTTTAATGGCTATATAAGACTTCTCCTTACTGCATTAGGACCCCGATCCTGTGCGGATTTATTCAGCTGTGTAGCCCCAGTGACTTCAGTGGGGTTAGCTGTGTGTGTGGGAAGTTAAGCAAGTGTGTACGTTTTTGCAGGATTGGGGCTTAGTTGAGCCACTGTGCATCTTGTTTGGTGCCTATTTGTGCCTGTGTTTACTGCAAGTGGATGCGTAGCTCAGGTAACTGCTGTTGCAAATGGCTCATTACAGTAATTGTATGCAACGACAATTGTGCGTGCAAACAGGCCCACAATTGTGGGTGCCAAACTTGTGTAATAATCCCATTCTCATTGTAGGTAAGAGAGGGATCTGCTTAATAAAATCCATGCCTTTATCGGGTGTCCATCACTGTCGTATGTGTGTGTGCATTACGTAGGGTGAAGCAGCCCAGAGTTTTAAAGCTCTATGGCCAGACTACGATCCCACTTATACTGGTGTAAATCCAGATAAGGCTATTGACACCAAGTTGCTCTTTGTGAATTCAGTGTAACTAAAATCAAAACATGGTTCTTTGGGAGACTCCCCAAGCTCCTCCCACCATGAGTTCCTGCCTGGCATCCCAAAGGTCACTTCCATGCCACCCTGTCTCTCTCTTCTGCTGCTGTCACAGAACCCTCGTGAGCCATAGATTCTAGGACTGGAAGGGACCTCGAGAGGTCATCGAGTCCAGTCCCCTGCCCGCATGGCAGGACCAAATACTGTCTAGACCATCCCTGATAGACATTTATCTAACCTACTCTTAAATATCTCCAGAGATGGAGATTCCACAACCTCCCTAGGCAATTTATTCCAGTGTTTAACCACCCTGACAGTTAGGAACTTTTTCCTAATGTCGAACCTAGACCTCCCTTGCTGCAGTTTAAGCCCATTGCTTTTTGTTCTATCCTTAGAGGCTAAGGTGAACAAGTTTTCTCCCTCCTTCTTATGACACCCTTTTAGATACCTGAAAACTATCATGTCCCCTCTCAGTCTTCTCTTTTCCAAACTAAACAAACCCAATTCTTTCAGCCTTCCTTCATAGGTCATGTTCTCAAGACCTTTAATCATTTTGCTTCCAACTTGGTAGAAAAATTCTCTCTCCGCCCCAGACCTCACCTACTGATTTGGAGGCTGATGTTCCCATTTGTTTGTGGATTTTAAGGAGTTCATAATGCAAACTCAGTTGCAGCCTTAACTGTGGAGTTCCTTCTGCCTCCCCACAATAAGGATGCTGTATACGTTGGATGCCAATGCAGATTAGACGTACACCCTTTAAGGAGTGAAGGGAGATCCTAATCAAGGAGCTGAGGTAGTTTCCCTGCTGGACATAAGGCTGGAGCACAGATCCGGCCAGACCGCAGCTTTGAGCTCTGAAGACCTTTGCCAGATACAGACAAACAGGTCGGGCGGGTTAAGGAAACCTGTTTGTATCCAATTGCCCAGAAGAGTCTAATGTAATTTTATTTCACACCTGTGTTGTTCTAAGCACAGACCTTTGGATTGAAACTCTGACAGAGCCCATCATCCTACGCGTTCACGAACCCGCATAGTCCATGCCTGCCTGATGGCTGGAGGTTGGACTGTTTTAAAACTTGAGAGTCTTTTGGGGCTAAGACAGCACTGTGCCAGAAATAGAGTGTCAAGCACTACAACCTCCCTGAGAGGCTTGGGATTGTTCCACTTTACAAATGGGGAAACCGAAGCAGTGAAGACAAGTGATCTGACTCATGGCCACAAAGGAAGTCAGTCTCAGAGCTAGGGATGACGGCTCAGGAGTTCCTGGCTACCAGCCATGTGCTCAGGTCACTAGCCTACACCCTATTGTAAATAAGATAGGTCCCATATTCCAAGGAGTATTAATAAAAACATAATATTAAAATAGAGAGTTTAGGCCTTGAAAATAAGATGCCTGTGGAAATATGGGCAGCTTTCTGCCCTCCTCCTGCATGATGATAACCATGGCACACGTCCTGCTCACACCTGTTTGACAGGAGTGTCATTGAAGCATATGCCATGTGTGTGTTTATTTCTATGGTTCTTCAAGGGTCCCTGCCACAGCAGGTACCTGAACTACTGCACATGCATCTAGCCCAAACAAGCCTGGTGCAGGAGATTAAACGCAGGAAAGTGCCCCAAAAGTGAGGTGGTCAGCTTAGTAATACAGGTGCGTTTCAAGGAACAGAGTGGACCTAGTTCCAACCATAAGGTTGGGGTGGAAGCAGCCGCATGGCCAGGAGTGAGAGAAGATGGAGGCAGAGGAGGTGCAGGCAGAACTAACATCTAGGCAGTGGGTGTTGGTGCATTCTGAGCTTCCAGGGCACTGTGTGTGTGTTGTGTTCTTCACAAAGTTTAGTACCACCGTGGTTCAAAGTTTGAGCCTGGAGTACATGGCAGTAGAAACAGCTGCCTGCTTGTGTTAGCAGGCCTGCATCATGTGTTCCCTGCAGGCTAGGAAAAGAACTGCTCTCCTATTTAACACAGTACGTTTTTAACGTCCTGCGTAGATTTTCTCAATCGTGTGCAATTCATGGTAGGACGTTGCATAGATTGTCTAGATAGTATATCGTTTAAAATAACTAGCTTCTGCCTTGCACGCTGGGCAAAATGCATAGTCCTTTCTGGCAGGCGCATTGCCTTTGAAGCAATACTATTTTGCATGTGCATAGTATCATTCATGTGGTGGCCTCAAAGCACTTTCTAGACATCAGTAACTTCACAGGAGCCTTCTGAGGCAGGGAAGGCTTACAGATGACTAAACTAAGGCAAAGCATGGTTAATTAAGTGGCTGGCCCAAGCTGATACAGTGAGAGAAGGGGTAATAGGATGCAATGATCCCATTTCCCGGGCTCCTCTGACCACCAGACAAATATTCCCTCTTCAGAGCATAGCGTCCTCAGCTGGCGCAAGCAAGGAGTTATCTTCATGGTTTAATGTCTCTCTATTATAGCTTCCCACAGTGTTGCAGCAGCCTTCAAATAAAACACGGTTCTACTCCTTTCAAATTAAATACATTTAGAGCTGGCTTGGTTGTTCCAAAGAACGCTTGATCAATATCATAAAAATGTAATGAGTTACTGTGTCAGCCTGGCAGGTGTGTGGTGCAGCTGCTGTTTACAGATGGTGTGGGCTACAGTGAAGTTCAGAAAGGAAAGAAAACAATGGGAGAGGGAACCCTTTAAAAAGGATATGAATGAAGCCAGAGGGCCTGTGTATGTGAACAGAGAGTGTTAAGGCTCAAAAGCTAGCTCCTTATTAACTGCGTAGTTTGCTTTAAGTACCTGGACAGATGGACTTTGATCATCCTGAAAGGAAAGCTTTCTAAGAATGGGCATCATTCTCACAGCCTCGATTTGTACAAATCCTAAAATCCAGCCTGGGGTACAGTCAAAAGGGAAGAGGACTCAGCCGAAGATTCTGGGCTGCACAAAACCAACCAGCTAGGACAGAAATAGATTCAGCAGTGTTCTCTTAACTACGGATTCATATTCTCTCTCTCTCCCGCTGAGGAGTAAAGGCTCAATCCCGCGCGCCCTGCCCCCCGCACCACCACCGCCGTGCTCCCCTTCCTTCCCCCGCCTGACTTCACACATTCTCAGAAACCCTGTGTTGTAGCAACAATCCTGTTGGCAGAGGAATCTTTCAGCTCCTGTTCCTTGAATGCAGCAATGGCTCCAGAGCGATTTTGTATATATTCAGCTGGGTATGCATATAAAAATGAAGAGTAAAATGTTATTACAGGCAATCTACCCTCCAGTTCTGAGTGAGTTTTTAGATGCTACCTTAAAAGTGGAAGTCATACCTGCTTGGTATGGACGTCAGTCTGGTGTGTAAAGCCGTGTGAGATACGACAGGATAAAGGATTCTACTAGGTGGTATGGTTTTTAGGTTCAGTTTTGTATCTGCACTGCTCTGATACGGTCTATCTGAGAGCAGATGTCTGCCTGGTGTGGTTTAGGCAGGGTGAATTGGGTGCCAGGCCTTTATTTGTCCTAGTATTTGCCCAGGAAGGTGAATGTGGTGAGGAATGCAAACTGAGTCAGAGAGGGAAGCTGGCAATGTGACAGCCGCAATGGGAATGTGATCATTAAGTTGTTATGCTTTGACCTTTACCAAAAGGGTGGTGTTCTCATTTGTATATTTTTTTGTCTAGCCATTGACTTCCCTTAACCTTTAAGGCTCTGCAAGGGAGTGTACTCCCATAAGCGCCTAACGCTTAGCTGCCTGATCCAAGCACTCCCCCAGCCAAGATTTTCAAGAGTAACTGCTTTTGGGTGGCCAAGTTGAGACACCTTAAAATGGCCCGATTGTCAGAAAGCGCTGAGTACCCGCCCTCTGGCAGTGAGGCGCCTTTGAGGTGTCTTGAGTGGGAAACCCAAAAATGCTAGTCACTTCTGAAAATCTGGGCCTCCATCACTGTCAGTCGCTGAGCCTACCCCCAACCCTGACTCCTAAGCATGAGTCGCAACTCAAACTCCCTCCCAGCCATTGAATCTTCAGCTCTAGGGCCCTTCTCTCCACCAATCTCATCTGCTGTCCTTTCCCACAGCTGCCGGACACTCAACAAAATCCCTGATTCTTCTCCCCATCTCCCTAACTTTCCCACAAGTGGTTGTGCTGCTGCTTGTCCTTGGCTACGCTGAGCCAAGATGGGAGAGGCATTCTCTTTCGTGCAGGGTTGGTGTAGCCGTTGGTTACACTAGCTGTTAGTGAGTTCAGCTGCCCCCATGGACAGCGAGGAGTAGCTTTTGTCCTGTAAACAGACTTAACATTTAAGTGAATAAAGTGTTGCTGGAGAGGAAGGCATGGTGTTAGCGAGGAACTGCTGAGTTCCAAACCTGGCTCTGACAAAGATTCCCTATCCTTAGTGTCATAGGTGGTGGGTATAATAAGCCAGGGGAGGCTAAGCCTCCACTGGCACAGCCGATGCCACCTGCTGCTGGATACCTGGGCTGTGGTGGCCCTGCCTGCCCTCTGCCTCTTCCCATCCCTGCTCCACCCCTTCCCCAAGGCCCCCACCACCTGCCGCTGCCTGGTGAGTCCCTCCTCTTCTCCACTCCACTCCCCCCTCCGGAGGTCCCTGTGGCCGGCCGCGACCCTCCTCTTCTCCACTCCACTCCCACAAGGCCCCCCCTGCCTGCCACTTGCCATATCCCTCCTCTCCTCGGCTCCCCTCACCCACGAGGCCACCCATACTTTTGTGTATGTGGCTTTAAGTGGTCACTTAAGTTGTATCTCAGAGAGTGTTGTGAAGATTGATTGGTTAGTGTTTGCACAATGCTTTGAAGGTAAAAAGTGCCTTTCAACTTATTGGCAATGTGGTCCAGTGGGTAGGGCACTGACCTGGGGGGCAGAAGCTGTAGGTTCTAGTCCCACCTCTAACTCTAGGGAACTCTTTCTCTTACCACTATTGGTCTGACTCTTGTATTTAGGTTGTAAACTGTTTGGGTCAAGGATGGTTTCTTAGTATGTGTTTGTATAGTGCCCAGCACGACAGGGTTGTAAGCTCATTTGGGACGGCAAGGCCCTACAGTAATACAAGCCCCTAGTGCTAAATAGCCTTCATTATCAGGGATTGTTGTTTAAAATAGATTTTTTTTCTCCAGTTATTGTCCTGTAGCATAGCTGATCTTTAGGAGGCTGGCAGGTGGGAAAGGCACAAGAGTGGGCAGGCTGGCACTCGCTAACAGTACAGCTTCTGGTGAACCATGCGCTTTTCAGATAACAGATATTTCTCTTGGAGGCAGGGCCGGCCTTAGGGGTGGGCCTCCCGGGTAACTGCCCAGAGGCGCCATGGTCAAGGGGGTGTCATATGGCAGTGCAGAGGCACTGCCGGCGTAGTTAGAAACTGCTCCTGGCTGGCAGGGGAGCACCACGTGGGTGGGGGGTGCCCAGCTTTCTCTCTACCTCCTCCTGGTGGAGAAACATGGGGGGGGGTCAAGTGATGACATACAGATGCTGCTCACCCCTCGCCCCCAACATTTCTCCATGCTCCCCCAGGGAGCGAGGAGCAACACTACGTGCTCCATGCATCCAGGTCAGTTTCCCCATATGGGCGCCGAAGTGGTGCAGGGATTGGGGTAATGGGGACACAGTGCAGGAGTTGGGGGTGGCAGATTGAGGATCCCATAGGAGGCTGGGGCAATGGGGGGGGGGTCACCGTGCCCACAGGGGCCAAAGGCGCCAAAATACAAGTTTGCCCAGGCTGCCATTTTCCCTAAGGTCGGCCCTGCTTGGAGGAAAAGAACAATCTAAATGTCAGTGGGAATAGAGCTGTGCAAATCACCAGTTTTTGGTTTGTGGCTGAATCAGGGTGGGGGAGAGGAGTTTCAGTTTGATCCAAAATATATATACATATTTTTAAATTTTCTGGCAAAACTAGGAAGTTTAACATTTTTTTTGTTTTGGGTCACGTGAAAAGTTTCATTTGGTTCTGAAGTTTTTAAACTTTTTTTGATTTAAGCGGAAGTAAAATTCAAAACGAAAAGTTGTTTTGAAGAAAAAAATCAAAACCTTTAATTTAGAACATGTTGTAGCAAAATGTTTCAGATTTTCAGAATTCTTTTTTCTCCCTTTTTTTTTTTTTTTTTGACCAAAACAATTTGGTGAATTTGACACGAATTCACCAGAATGTTTTGGTTGCCCAAATATGCATTTTCAGTGAAAAAAGTTCTCAAGAAAATTTGCACAGCTCAAAGTGGGAAGGAGCGAGTTGCTTCATCCACTGTAACCTGTCTCTACTCTTGTAAGAATGCAAACTGATAAATTAATGCCTTCCTATTAAACATTGACTTGGAAAGACGTTGTTGTTTTTTTTAAATAAGTGCTTTCATTACCACCTTAAGGTTAACTCCCCATTGCTAAACAGTGTTCTCTGAGAGCTATTAATAAACCACCCTTTCTGCCCCTATTCCTAAATGCAGGCAAACAAAGGGTGCATTTATTGTAAATCTTTTGTTGCTTTCTATTTTATTGTCGCAGTAGTTTATTCTGTGGGCCAGTTTTTCACACAATGTCCTTTGCAGGGGCGGCTCCAGGCACCAGCGCAGCAAGCGCATGCCTGGGGCGGCAAGCCGCGGGGGGCGGCCTGCCAGTTGCTGTGAGGGCGGCAGTCAGGCTGCCTTCAGCGGCATGCCTGCGGGAGGTCCCCCGGTCCCGCGGTTTCGGCAGCAATTCAGTGGCGGGAACACCGAAGGCGTGGGACCGACGGACCTCCCGCAGGCATGCCGCCGAAACCGTGTTACCAGCAGCCCTCTCGCAGGCATGCCGCTGAATCTGCATTACCAGCGGACCTCCCGCAGGCATGCCGCCGAAAGCCTCCTGACTGCTGTGCTTGGGGCGACAAAATACATAGAGCCGCCCCTGGTCCTTTGGCTATGTCTTTACTGCGAAAAAGGCAATCCCTAGGTGTGGGGTATAGGGTTGACCCTGTCTAGCTACAGTGAGGTAAAAATGACCTGTGCTTTGTCTCCATTAGACTTTTATAGCAAATTAGCTATCTTGATGGGAAAATGCATCTTTTTGACAGTGAAGACAGCCTGTAACTGTGAGTGCACACACAAGTCCTGCATTTGTGTTTACTGATGTCATTAGGCAGGCAAACGCTGCATTCATTTATCTGCATGTGCCTTGCCTAACAAGGGGTCCTGTTAGGCAAGGGTCCTGTGGGGTCCTGATCCCTGTACACGTGGATCTGACTGTACTATCAAGGCCTTTGACTGTAAACTCTTTGGGAAAGGGACAGAGTCTTTTTACAGTCGCTCACGTTTATATAAAGTGATCCTGGGAGACAAGAGTGCAAAGCAACAACGCCCTTCTGCCATGTACATTGGCCAAAGCGGACGGTCTTTACACAAAAGAATAAATGGACACAAATCAGACATCAAGAATTATAACATTCAAAAACCAGTAGGAGAGCACTTCAATCTCCCTGGACACTCAGTAACAGACTTAAAAGTGGCCATTCTTCAACAAAAAAAACTTCAAAAACAGACTCCAACGAGAAACTGCAGAACTGGAATTAATTTGCAAACTGGACACCATCAGATTAGGCCTGACTAAAGACTGGGAGTGGCAGGGTCACTACAAAAAGTAATTTTCCCTCTGTTGATACTCACCCCTTCTTGTCAACTGTTGGGAATGGGCCACATCCATCCTCGTTAGCACTGCAAAAAGTAAGTTTCCCTCTGTTGATATTCACCCCTTCTTGCCAACTGTTGGGAATAGGCTACGTTCACCCTGTTTGAATTGGCCTCATTAGCACTGATCCCCCACTTGGTAAGGTAACTTCCATCTTTTCATGTGCTGTCATATATATACCTGTCTACTGTATTTTTCACTCCATGCATCTGATGAAGTGGGTTTTAGCCCATGAAAGTTTATGCCCAAATAAATTTGTTAGTCTCTCCTCGTTATTTTTGCTGATACAGACTAACAATTCTACCCCTCTGAAACCCATTGCTTGTAATGTACTTCTGGGTGAAAAGACTAATGGGGAACAAAATACAAGTTGGGGAACAAATGATAAAGAGAACAAGAATGGAGTGCAAGCTGGTAAAGAAAATGGCCAAAAGAGCGGTGGCAAAAACTAAGGGTCAGGCATTGAAAGTCTTATGTGCCAGACCACTTAAGAAGGAGGGGGAGAAAGGAGTATATAGATTAGCTAAGATTAGGCAAAGACGCACAGAGGATTTGGAAGCTGTGAATCTTATGACAGAGTGCCTAGAGAATTGTTCAGGTGATGCCTGGGGTCATGCCGTCTGCCGGAGACATACATTGAGACTATCACGGACGTGTACGAGGGTAGCACAACAGTAGTGAGAAGCAGCTGCTGCTGCAGTGAGTCATTCGCTGCCAGGCCATTCCTATTTGTGATTAGAAAGGACATATTGATGCAGGAGATTAGGAGATCATCTCCGTAGAGCACGCTTTGCGCCCAGGACATTATGTTGTGCTGTGAAGAGAAATATGAACTGGAAAAGGACCTAGAACTATGGAAGGCTGCATTAAAGGGAAATGGCTTATGAATCAGCTGACAAAAGGCTGAATTCCCGCAATGCTTCATTGAGAGGGACAACGAGAAGTAGGTAAAATAGGCTGGCATCGAGTTAAAGTCTATGCAACAATTTAAATACCTCAGTTCAGGGTTGAGGCACGATGGGAATGTGGATGCGGACGTTAGGAGCCGCATGAAGAGCATTTGGTGTAAATGGAGGGAGCTGATGGGAATTCTCTGTGGTAAGAATATGCCAAGTAAACTAAAGACCAAAGTATATAAGCTCATGACTAGGCCAGCCATAATGTATGGGTCAGAATGATCGCCAATGAGGAAGCGAGAACAACCGTTACTTCAGACTGCCAAACTGAGAATGCTAAAGTGGACGCTGGGTAAGACGAAAGCTACCCAATGAAATGGTACGAGCCATGATGCAGCTATCCCCTGTCACAGAAAAGCTGAGGGCATATCGACTGACATGGCTGGGTCATGTGAGACAAGATGTGGGGTGTGTTGGCCAGAGAGTACAAGAGCTAGTAGTCAAGGGACAAAGACCATGAGGAAGACCTAGAAAATGGTGGTTTGAAATGGTGAAGGATGACATGAGGAAGGTTGGCCTCAGGTTGGACGACACAGTTGGCAAGAATGCTTGGAGATGAAGAACAAGAGCTGCTGACCTTGATTGATGGGACAAAGTGAAGGCAAAGAAGAAGAAAGGCAATCTGGCACCACTGTCATTAAGTACATCAGGGTAGCTGAGAGGGCTAGTTGAGTTGAGCTAAAGGAAGTTGATTAACGACTCCTGGGGAAATTCTGCACCATTGCAGTGCAGCAGAAAAATGCTGACTCCCCCACCCCCACAGATTCCCTTTGCTTCCTTGCAGAAAATGGTTTCTGTGGGGGTGGGGAAGCAAAGAGAAGCTACACCAGTGTTCACTCACCCCTCCCCAGCAGCTCAGATGTGTCTGTTCGGGCAGTCAGGGGAGAGGTAAATCAATGGGGGGAGAAGGGGATCTGGGCTGCCCTGACTGCCCAGGGATGTTAGTCTTGGCTGGGTGGGGTGGTGGTGGGGGGAGGAGCAGGAGGAGGATGGAGATGGAGTTCCCCCTCCCCCTTCCCTTCCTGCACAGAGCAGCTGGGGCTGGGTCAGATCAATCCCCAGAAACGTCCTCTGGCTGCAGGAAGCTCTGCACTGCAGGAGGGGCTTGGTAGGGAGAGTTCTGAGTGTGGGGGGGGATGAAGCTCAGCGGGGGGGTTGGGTGTAGGGGGATCTGGATGCAAGGGGGTATGGTGGACGGGGGAGCAGCTCCCTGTAAGTAACCCGTCCCACACCCGCACACCTGGAACTCCCCCACCGAGCCCCCCACTAAGCCTCCCTAACCCCCACCCCACTGAGCCTCACCCCATGCATCAGGAGCCCCCCACCCCACTGAGCCCCAACCACCTTCACCTGGGCTCTCCTGCACCCAGAACCCTGCACCAAGCCCCTGTGCACCTAGATGCCTCCCCCGCACCCAGACTCTCCATCGAGCTGCCCGCACCCAGATTGCGCCAGCCAGGACCCTGGTACTCTTGAGGGAATTCTGCACCAAAAAAATAAAAATTTTCAACTTTTGCATATTTTACTTGTCAAAATAACACAGAAACACAAAAACAATATAATCACACCATTTTCAATTCTTTTGGTAAGTCATTTCAAAATACTGGTTAGCAAATAACTGAAAATGGTGTGATTGTGTTGTGTTATTTTGACAAATAAAATATGCAGAATTTAAAAATATTGTGCGCAGAATTCCCTCAGAAGAAAAATTAACTCCGTAGAGTAAGCAACAGGAATAGGGCTAAATCTGGGTCTCATTGAAATAAGTAGTTTTACGACTGACATTTAAGTGAATGGGAGTGAATATAGCAAGGTATGCAACTGAATGCTGGGGAAACACTCAAATAAAAAAACATAAGCAATGGTTGCGGCCAGAAAAGGGATTAGAGTCCGAAATGATCACAGTGTGCCAAGGAGGTAGTGGAATGCGACAAAATGTCAGGACTTCAGGCAGCCAAGAGACTAATCCCTGAAATCAGAGTTTTATCCGAGTTAAGCTTAACTGTCAAAGCACGCAAAGACTTCATGGCATATAGGTGTGTTTAAAATGATCATATTTACACGATCAAGGACATACATTATATAGTAATATTTGTTGCCAGCACCTTCAATCAGTGTAAATGGAGTGTTTTTATTTTGAAGCTATCACAAATTATACGTTGTGGGATAATATTCTAATGGACACAAACCCTTGTTCATTCTCTCTCTCTCACGCTCTCTGTTATAAAATTCTGCTGAGGTGCAGAAAGGGCCCCCACGGGGTCATAGTACACTACAGATGGCTTATAGCAGTTTTTTTCTATTATTTAATTTTAGAAATCTAATCATTGTGCATCAGAACCCTAATCTTTCTAATGTGTTTTGTGCAAACAGCTTGGCTGACTGCAGAGTTTTATTTGCTTTGGGCGTACATTCATTTTTCCAGAATTAAGAAACATGATATTATAAAATGCCCTGTATGTTTCACAATATACCATTCTCTGACACGGCTGCTGCCAACAGAAACATGCAACCCACTGTGCTGGGAAGTACCAGGGGATGCTGCAGATGAGGGAACTATAACTGTAGCTTATTTAAAAAACAAACAAAAAACCATTCCGAATGTCCCCTACGTCCTGCTGAATACAGGCATTAGCACACCCTGACATGTCATCTTTAACATAATTAATACACCTGATAGTTACTGCTGTATTGTGGCATTTGATCCGCTTGATGAGTTAAGCAATGGCATATTGCATTCTTAGGTATGACCTTTTAAATATTTAGTTTAGTGGAGTAGTGATAAGCCTCCACTAATGCATTTTGTTGTTTTGTTCTTGCTATTTTTTCTAGAAACCACAGTTCCCATTTGTGCAAAGGACATCAGTGACGATTTGAGGAAAAAGTTTGCGTTTCTTTCTGGTGAGTGTGGTAAACTTTCCCCATGTTCTCTGTGTAAAGTAATTTAATTCTCTGTGTGAACCTATGCACTGTTTGGCAAAATGATACTATACACAGGAGAATATTCATCAGGTCATCACCGGTGCCACTAGCAATGTTGTTAATAAAACATTGTGGCAGTTTGAAAGACCAACTTAGGTTTCTTTCTCAAGCCATGCTACAAAATATTCCACTTTTCAAACATTTAGAGTACTAACAAGTATGGTGCTTTGAAATAGAATATATTTCTATGGGCTTGTGGCCAGTTTACAAGTATTAACCCTTTTCCCCCCCGACTTCTTTGCCGTCACATCCTAAGTATGCTGATATGGAGATTAAGTGATACATCTGGTTAACTCTCCCCTCCCCCAGCATCTAATACTTTTGATAGTTCTAACTCTTATGTGGGAAATGTGCATTTGAAACCCAAGGTAGAATTTGGCCCATAATACTGAAATGTTTTAGGGGCCAGTTCCCAGGTCCTTTCCTCAGGAAGGATCAGATGAAAAACTAAGAAAGTTCCTGCCTGAAGAGAGGTACCACTGAAAATAGTACCCCTTATGTCCCATTTTCAAAAGTGATTTTAGGGTATGTCCACACTGGAAGAAGAGATCTGGGGCTGGCCAGGGTCAGCTTACTTGGGCTTATGGGGCTGCGTGTTTTGTTTTAAATTGGGGCTTTTACGGCTTGGCGTGGTTTCTGGACAAACTGTTCAGACAAGCACTGTTCTTTTACTTGTAGGTGGCCGAGGGAAAGACAACGGTTGGATCATCACGTTTCCTGAAAACTCCCATTTCCATGAAGCATCAGAGGAGGTTCTAACGAAAGTCTTAACATACTTAACTTCGGTCCCAAGGTACGGTGCTGCCTTCCGGCTTTCATGCTTCGTTGGCAGAGGCTCCCATCTGATCTGGTGTCGGACATGTGAGCTGCGGTACAATTGTCTCATTGTGAATGAAGCTAGTTAGAGAAGGAGGAAATTACCTGCAAAGCCTCATGATGTTGAGCCAGAGTGTTACATTGGTATTTCTTACACCAATAACTACAAATATAAATATAAATATAAATATAAATTAACTAAAAAGTCAATTTTTGTCCCTATTGGCTGCTGGTTTCATAAACCTACCCGATGACCATAATAATTAAAGGAATCACTTGGCTTAACCTTAGATGGGCGTCAGCACTCAAAAATGATATGCCACCGGCAAATAATCTGGGATATATTTTGCACGTGCAAGTGGAGAGTATGTTAATTTGGAAAAAGAGAGCGAGACCTTGAGAAGTAAAATAACTAAAGGAACGAGAGCCATTTGGTTGAATACCTTCCTAGATCATTATGCTTGCTCTCCTGGTGCTGTACTACGTTTTCCAGTACTGTTTTTCTATAGCAACGTTTACTCGCTGACAGTCTACCAGTCCCACAAGGTAGTTATGCTAGGATTAATGGATCTGAACAATTTCTTCTTCCTGAGCCTGGTGGATTGAAGTTACCTGGAATGCTTAATCTCTTTTTAACTCTCTCTCACCTAGTTCGGCAAATTGCTTGCTACAGAGTGAGCAGGGTGAAGACTGCTAGGTGGCCATCAACCGCTGTCCTGGAAAAGTGCCATGTGTTTTCTCACAAACTCAAGGACAAAGAGTTGCTGGGTTCTTGTGCCCTATTTAATTCTTGAGTGACTTGCATTCTACATCTACCCTCATCACAGTTGTGCTGATAGAGCAAAACTCCCAGTGCAGCTAGGTTGTATACAGTGTTGTTATAGTTGTGTGGGTCCCGGGATATTAGGTGGCACTCCCAGTGTGGTGCCAGCTGGCCACCAGTTCCTCTAAGAGAGGGCTTGTGTCAGCACAGCCTTTCTAGTAGAGTTGGGCATGTGCAAACAGACCTTGCAGTCTCTGGTTGTGAACCAGCCGCTGCAAGTTCATTGGAGGCTCCATTTCCATCTCTAGTCATTTCTCTTCTGCTATTTCCCTTACTTGCCGCTTCTTCCTGCTTTACTTCCCCACCTGACTCCTCTTCTCTCCTCATTGCCTTTCCTTCATATCCTTTCACCTCCTGTTCCCTTTTCCTGTTTTTCTTCCTCCTCTCTCTCTCAAACTTTGCTCAGATTTTTCTGTCTTCACTTCACACACTGCCAGGCAGCTTCATATCAGGCGATGGTTGAAACTTGGCATTCATGGAAACCATGTCACAGCAAGATGTTTTTTCTGGGTCTGTTGAAAGTAGGAGTAATGCTTCTCTGGTCGGTAGGGGGTGTGACATGTGACTATATGAGACCACTACTCAACCTTGTTGATTTCCACAGAATTTTATACCGAATGCAACATCTGCTGTTCTATACTATTATTGCAAATACATACAATGTTATAAAATTACATTTAATATTATGTATTTTTGACCTATTCCATGTGAAGCCCTGTTGAGGGCTATAAGACTGATGATGATTCAAACATAAAGTTGGCACTTTATTTGCAGTGAGTCACACTACCTGCTTCTCTTCTCTTCCTACGGTTCTGAGAGCCTCTTTTGATTTTTAACTTTAGTAATAGGATGCTTTGTATCCCGAGGGAATCTAAAACGTTGTGATTAGGGCTGTCAAGCGATTAAAAAAATTAATCGTGATTAATCGCACTGTTAAACCATAATAGAATACCATTTATTTAAATATTTTTGGATGTTTTCTACATTTTCAAATATATTGATTTCAGTTACAACACAGAATACAAAGTGTACAGTGCTCACTTTATATTTATTTTTTATTACAAATATTTGCACTGAAAAAAAACAGAAGAAATAGTATTTTCAATTCCCCTAATATAAGTGCTGTAGTGCAATCTCTTGATCATGAAAGTTGAACTCACAAATGTCGAATTATGTACAAAAAATAACTGCATTCAAAAATAAAGCAATGTAAAACTTTAGCGCCTATAAGTCCACTCAGTCCTACTTCAGCCGGTCACTCAGACAAACAAGTTTGGTTACATTTGCAGGAGATAATGCTGCCTGCTTCTTGTTTACAATGTCACCTGAAAATGAGAACAGGCGTTCGCATGGCACTGTTGTAAACAGCGTCACAAGATATTTACGTGCCAGATGCGCTAAAGATTCATATGTCCCTTCATGGTTTCCCTACCATTCCAGAGGACATGCTTTCATGCTGATGGCAAGTTCTGCTCAATAATGATCCAAAGCAGAGCAGACCGATGCATGTTCATTTTCATCATCTGAATCAGATGCCACCAGCAGAAGGTTGATTTTCTTTTTTGGTGGTTCGGGTTCTGTAGTTTCCGCATCAGAGTGCTGCTCTTTCAAGACTTCTGAAAGCATGTGCCTCATCCCTCTCAGATTTTGGACGGCACTTCAGATTCTTAAATTGTGTCGAGTGCTGTAGCTATTTTTAGAAATCTCACATTGGTAACTTCTTTGCATTTTGTCAAATCTGCAGTGACAATGTTCGTAAATCAAACATGCTGGGTCATCATCCGAGACTGCTATAATATGAAATATATGGCAGAATTCGGGTAAACATACAATTCCCCCCCAAGGAGTTCAGTCACAAATTTAATTAACGCACTAGTTTTTTAACGAACATCATCAGCATAGAAACATGTCCTCTGGAATGGTGGCTGAAGCATGAAGGGGCATACAAATGTTTAACATATCTGGCATGTAAATATCTTGCAATGCCCGCTACAAAAGTGCCATGTGAACACCTGTTCTCACTTTCAGGTGACATTGTAAACAAGAAGCAGGCAGCACCATCTCCTGTAAATGTCAACAAACTTGTTTGTCTTAGCGATTGGCTGAACAAGAAGTAGGACTGAGTGGACTTGTAGGCTCTAAAGTTTTACATTGTTTTGTTTTTGAGTGCAGTTATGTAACAAAAAAAATCTACATTTGTAAGTTACACTTTCATGATAGAGATTGCACTACAGTACTTGTATTGAGGTGAATTGAAAAATGCTTTTTCTTTTGTTTATCATTTTTACAGTGCAAATATTTGTAATAAAAATAATATAAAGTGAGCACTTTGTATTCTGTGTAGTAATAAAAATCAATATATTTGAAAATGTAGAAAAACATCCCAAAATATTTAATACATTTCAGTTGGTATTCTATTGTTTAATGGTGCAATTAATTGCAATTAATTTTTTTAATTGCAGTTAATTTTTTTGAGTATAAAGGTAACTAATATGACTCTGCTCTTTGCATACACGAAGGCTGCCCTCACTTAATAGCACTACATGAAGATGTGCTCACAGGAAAGACTTATCTGGATACACTAGTAATAAGGGGAGAGAGGAACGGATATAAAACGATAACCTTGCCAAATATTGACTGTCATGTGGTAGTAATAAATAATTATTCTTGGAATGAGTATACAGCTTCTTATGCCTTTGTTTCCCTAAATCGGGACTTTTTTTACACGTTGTTTGCATTAAGACCCTGTGTATTGCAAGCACGCACGTATTAGGGGCCTTGGTTACAAATGGGTTACCCTTTAACCTGACTATAAACATGATTGCAGCTTGTAATGTAGATGTAGCTTTAACCATGTATTATAACAAGACCAGGACTGTTAATGTATGTCTACGTAATTGTAGCACATACACAGGCATACCGATGTTAGCGTTAATCTAGCTAGCACAGGTAACAATATCAGTGTAGACATGGTGGCTTTAGGGACTCCAAGTGTGTTCTCTGGTTGCTAACCCATGCTGAAGTCCATGCCACCATATCTACGCTGCTATTGTTACCCATGCTAGCTAGATTAACGCTAATCCAGGTATGCCTACCCACTTTTCAAAACAGACGTACACTTAAAGAGTTGTAACCAGATTCCTTGATATGGTTGTACTTGTATCGTAGACAGGGACTCATCTGAACACATGTTATCCCCCAGTGTGTAGAACTAGAGTACTGCTCAGTTATCTATTAGGGTTGGGATTTTCTAAGGAATTTAAGGGAGTTCTTAGGCTCCTTTGCAAATTCCAGCTCCAAAGTAATGTGGATTTGTAAGGAACTTTCCAAACTGCACACACAGCCTGCTCAAGTGCAAATAAAATTCCCATTGAACAGGAGCAACTTTGCATGTTTCGAATGTCAAGCTTGCTGTTAAATAATAGTGAGATAGGTTGTTGAGTTTATTTCTGGAACCAACTGTAGAAAATAGTTTCAAATGGAATTTTAATGTTTACGAAAGGTGCCAGAGGTATTGTGTTGTGGGTATTTATGAGAACTTTGTGTGTTTGTTTTTTTTACTGGGACTGAAATGGCTTGCTCTCAAAATGTTACCTAGCTACTTGGTATTTTCTTGTCTTGGTAGTCAACATGAATCTGACACAAAATTTATCCTAATCCTGGATAGAAGATTGGATACATGGACGTCTGTCAAAATGACTCTCCAAAGGATAGCAGTAAGCCCTTCTTATTGTTAAATGTTTTGTTACGGTACTGAGTCATCATGTACATTGTTTCAGATTTTGAAAACATCTGTATCCCAGACCTGTTGAACTAGTCTCTCTTTCAAGGCATTTCTGTGACCCTTTTCACCATAGTAAATGCAGGTATTGTGATGTACCTAATTTGTATGCATATTTTAGCTGTTTGGACATCCAACTGATCATTTGCCTGTGCTCATGCAAATTAGTCACACAGCTGTGTACACATTTTTGTGCCCTGCGCTGGGCATTTGATGTTTAGACAATCCATCTCAGCATATATTCTATGTGTAGGTTCTGATTTTTAGTAGCAGATGATTATTTTACCCTTAATTGGGCAAAGTTTTATTTACTGCAAAATATCCTTCAAAATAGTCCCCCCACCATAATTTTTATATATAAAAAATCAGGGAAAAACTACTTTGAAGTTTACATGTGGTCGTTCCTGGGGCCGGTTTTGTTCAATATCTTCATTAATGATCTGGAGGATGGCGTGGACTGCACTCTCAGCAAGTTTGCAGATGACACTAAACTGGGAGGAGTGGTAGATACGCTGGAGGGTAGGGATAGGATACAGAGGGACCTAGACAAATTAGAGGATTGGGCCAAAAGAAATCTGATGAGGTTCAACAAGGACAAGTGCAGAGTCCTGCACTTAGGACAGAAGAATCCCATTCACTGTTACAGACTAGGGACTGAATGGCTAGGAAGCAGTTCTGCAGAAAAGGACCTAAGGGTTACAGTGGATGAGAAGCTGGATATGAGTCAGCAGTGTGCCCTTGTTGCCAAGAAGGCTAACGGCATTTTGGGCTGTATAAGTAGGAGCATTGCCAGCAGATCGAAGGACGTGATCGTTCCCCTCTATTCGGCATTGGTGAGGCCTCATCTGGAGTACTGTGTCCAGTTCTGGGCCCCACACTACAAGAAGAATGTGGAAAAATTGGAAAGAGTCCAGCGGAGGGCAACAAGAATGATTAGGGGGCTGGAGCACATGACTTATGAGGAGAGGCTAAGGGAACTGGGATTGTTTAGTCTGCAGAAGAGAAGAATGAGGGGGGATTTGATAGCTGCTTTCAACTACCTGAAAGGGAGTTCCAAAGAGGATGGATCTAGACTGTTCTCAGTGGTAGCAGATGACAGAACAAGGAGTAATGGTCTCGAGTTGCAGTGGGGGAGGTTTAGGTTGGATATTAGGAAAAACCTTTTCACTAGGAGGGTGGTGAAGCACTGGAACTGGTTACCTAGGGAGGTGTTGGAATCTCCTTCCTTAGAGCTTTTTAAGGTCAGGCTTGACAAAGCCCTGGCTGGGATGATTTAGTTGGGAATTGGTCCTGCTTTGAGCAGGGGGTTGGACTAGATGACCTCCTGAGGTCCCTTCCAACCCTGATATTCTATGATTCTATGATATGTGCGTGCCCATATATGTAATAGGGTTAACTGTAGACTGTATCCAAAATGGTACAGGGATTGGGACCCAGACTTCAGAGCAGACACAGCTCTTAGTCCTGCATGGATCAGCCTCAGAAACAACTACTGAGCATGCCTAGTAACTGCCACACTCTGTTCTGAATGTTTTTTGGTTCTTCTAGCTGACTTGCCCTGCCCTGCTCTCTGTGAGTGTGGGGAGATGTTATATCCAGCTAAGACCCATGCCTCCTTCCTGCTGCTTCTCCCCTTCTCCTCTGGAGAAACATAGTCCAATGCTGCCATATAAAGCATGTGGGTACAGATATATGTATATAAAATGTGTCTCTCTTAATTAACTAGAGCAGATGTACCATCAGATGCGGAACAAATCTCACAAGTAACACTTCCCTCCCCTCCCCCCGCTAGTCAACAGTACATGGTCTTTTGCAAAAATTAAAATGTAGTCTAAAAGTGCAACACTGGTGTATATAAAAAATCACTTTTATAATGAATGGAGGCTGTACTAAAAAGCAGGCAGTGAAAGGCCAGATCTAAACTGACCTTGCTACAGTGGAAGGTGAAAAGAAATGTTCTGAAAAGGTCACAATCATCACCGTCACTTCCTCCCGTAATACAGGGCAAGTCTACACCATTTCACTACATCCGTGTAGCTGCACCCTTCTGGTGAGGATGCACCATGTCCACGGGAGAGCGCTCTCCTGTCGGCGTAATTACTCTGCCTTGGTGAGAAGCAGAAGCTCAATCAGCGGAAGTGTGTCTCTGGCCAACATAGTGCTGATGTGGACAGCGCAAAACTTGCATTTCTGGATGGGGGGCTTTTCACACCCCTGAGCGACGGGGGGGGGCTTTTTCACACCCCTGAGTGACATAAGTTATATCGACTTAGGTGGTGGTGTACACCTGCCCGCAAAGAGACACTTCAGATGCTGAGTTGGATATGCAAACTCAGCTGATAGAGAATGAGGCAAAGAGAGTTTATCGAGAGGAGTGTATAACTTAGACCACTTTGTACCGAAATCTCGTTGGGCTAGCTGATGCCCGGTCAGGTCAGATCTTAAGTATTAACAAATGTTCGACCATTAACTATTGCTGAACATGGCATTAGGGACATTTTTGCTGATAGGCGTCTAGTGGCAGTAATGGTATTTTTTGATAGTTAAAATAAGTCATGACTATCAGAGCCTGGTCCTATTGCCTTTACACGGGCAATGCTTGCATTGATCCCAATGGGAGCTTTTTCTGGCCCTTGAATGGCATTTTCCATTCAAATAGCTTGAAACCATTTTTTTAGAATGAGAGCTCTGCTGGCCTGTCCTGATGTAGCTTTCACAAAAGTGCCTGCCCTTTACATTTCATTTTAAATGATACATGAGCATGTGATCTCATAAGATATGTGCTGTGCATTTCCTTCTGCATCCACAGACAGAGGTGACTCTCTCACTGTGTATCTGAGCACTTAAGGCAGTGCTGTGTGCAAACAATCCAGAGACACCCAATGCAACTAAGAATGAAAGACAGAAAAATCTGTGTACACAAAGTTGTAAGACTTGAGTTCTGCCTGTGAAAAGACAGTAGTAGGATCAGACCTTAAGATGCCATGTAACTGGGCCAGGGAACTAACTAGTTTTAAGATGGAGATTGATAAGTTTATGAATGTGATTATGTGACGGGGTTGCTTGTGATAGCAGGGGACTGATCTCAATGACCCTGGAGGTCCATTCCAGCCTTATGGTCTATGTTCCCATGTAATACCTTATTACCCTTTGCTTTGTGGGTGGGGTGGGGGCGGGGGAAGAAGAGGCAAGACAAGGAAGAATAGAGACTTGATTACTTTTCCAATGATCAGTCATAATATTAGACTTGACCAAAGTTTGGAGTCAGACATTTTCTGTTCTCTGATATGATGGAGTAAAATAACTACCACATAAGTTGAATTCAAAATGCACAGGGCCTGATTTTTCTGAAGTGCGCATGTGCAAAAATCTGGCTGCAATGGCAGATCTGACCAGGTATAGAGAGACGAGGCGGGTGACATAATATCTTTTATTGGGCTAACTTCTGTTGGCGCGGGAGGCAAGCTTTCGAGTTTACGTCGAGTTTTTCTTCAGGTATGTGCCTAACTGCAGACATGGGGTATGCAGCGCTGTTGGAGCCATGTTGGTCCCAAGGTATTAGAGAGACAAGGTGGGTGAGGCAATATCTTTTCTTGGACCAATTTCTGTGGGTGAGAGAGACAAGCTTCCCAGCCTATTAGGCAGAGCTCTGTGACCTAAAGAAGAATTCTGTGTAAGCTCCAAAGCTTGTGTCTCAGTAACACAAGTTGGTCCAATAAAAGATATCACCTCTTCTCCCCCCCCCCCCCCCCATTTGCAGATGTAAGTATCCGCCTGGTGACAGTATGCATGTGCAATGTGTGTGCATATTTGTACCATCCCGTTTAGAAAGTCAGGCCCTCCCTGTACGTCCCAGGCTTCAGGATTGGACAGGCTTGGCTTCTCTAGCTTTTTCTGTTGCATAATTGGGCATATCCTTTAAAAATACATATTGCAGGCCCCACTAATTCAAGACATACGGTATTTCCCCAGGTACAGGGATGGAGTTTTGCTTTCTTAAGGGTTCCCAACAGAGCGCCCAACTAAATGAACTACCCCTCACTCGAGGAAGATTGTTGGCATTCCACCTTAAAAAGAAAAAGGGAGCCCTTCTCGGAGGGAGCAGGCACGAGTCAATCGCCGGCCCCGCACGCCTGGTGCATGCCTGGTCCGCTCCAGCAGCCTGCACCGGCTGATCCCCCCTGGGTTGAACGGGGATGAGGCGCGGGGGCCCCTAGGGAATCAGTGCGGGGCGCTGGGGCCGGAGGCTGCTTGCAGGGCTGCGATGGGAGCCGCGTTGCGGGAAGCCGGCTGGCGACTGGGATTTTCCAGCCCCTCCTGAGAAGCGGCTCCTGCCAGGCGGGGAAGAAAGGCGATGGCCGAGGCGGACCCCGCCGGAGGCATGCCGAGGCTCCGGAGGAATGCGGTAAGGGCGCTCCGCCGGCAGTCCTGCAAACCGCACAGCCCAAGTTCAAGCGCAAGGCTGCTGCAGCACCGGGGGAGAGCCCTGCGTTTGCATGTGCTGCATGCGACCCACCGTCTGCCTCTTGCATGGACAGCCCGATTTCAGCCCCGCATCCCGGGGAGTATTTTTAGTAACGTCTCCTTTAGAGGGAGGCATCTCCGGAAATCTCTCGGCAGCATTGTCCTCCGTGCTTAGGTGACATTAAAACAAAATCGCTAGCCAAAGGGGTTAGGGGCTGCTTTCACCATAAACCCAACGCCTTCCTGGGAAAAGGCCTGAAAGAGAGCGGGCTCTCCTGCGGTTGGAGCAGCAGCCGGGCAAATCGCTTTTGTGGTTAACTGTGCAGCCGGTATAATAAAGCCATCACACCAGGTTGTAGCTTTGTTAGCTTCAGCAGAAGTCGAAGCCAGCCCCAGCGTTTTGGTGCCTGACTTTGCTCTCCAAGGAGAGAAGAAAGTCACTAACTTTGCAATCTGTGTATTGATCAGTTTCCTGTGTCCAGGATCAAACTTAACTGGTGGATTTTCCTTTCCTCTTGGCCTGTTCTTCTTTCCCCGGGTGCAGGGAAGTCCCAGGGGAGGGTTGTCTATTCAGGGGGAGAGTATACTTTTAAATGTAATTCCTAGAAAAGATGGTAAATGCTTTTAGTGCAGAAAATTAAGTAAATAATGGCCATGTTCCTTCCAATCTATGTAACGTCCTACTTTAGTCACAAAACAATGTGTATTTAAGACAATAGGATGCTTCACTTGCTAAAAGTGGATTGCCCCTTATGGGCATAATTTTTTATGTCCTTAGAACTTTAGGATCATTTTTAAAAAAAAAAACACGAATTATTGTGCTACGAAATTAGGAAGACTATTAAAACATTAGCAGCTGGTTGATTTTTTTTAATTGTACAGATTACTTCAAATTCTTTTCTAACTCTCACATTATAGAGAATACTAGAAGCTGGAGAAGGGGAAGTTGAGTATCAAGGGTTCATGAGTTTTTTTACCAGGTTTTATCAAGTGACAATGATTCTCTTTAGTATAATAAATAGTAGGACTGGAAGTTCAGCTGGGTTAAGTTACTTCCTCTTTTAACTTTTTGGAACATAGGGTGTGAAAGTTCCCCATGTGTTCTTTCTCTGTCATATTGTAGCATGACACATTTTCTTGCCTTGGCTAATACTAGAGTTAAGCGCAAAGGTGCTGGCTAACCTCAGTTAAAGTGTAGAGTAGTGCGATGATTGTAAAGGGCCGGGATTTGTTTTTAGTCCCTTCATAAATGTTAACTTCGAATAATTGTTAAACCAGCTGATTTTTTTTATTTTTATCTATCATCTTTGCCCTTAAGTTCATACTACACAGAGGACACCTTTCTGCTGGTAGCAGACTTAAAGCAAGGGTTTTTTCCATATGTAGTCCATACTAGATATTGATCTGCAAAAGGTACATTTCTTTGTCAAGTACGTATCACCTTTTTGCTCCTCATTAAGTGGTGACCTTGATTGTACATTGATAAAATCACCTTTCATGCAGGTTTAAAATGCTTTCTAAACACTAGGAATCATGTTTCCTGTTCTGGAAATGCAGCTACCTCTGGGGTGAAACGTGACACGTGTTTAATAGCAAACAGATCCTCCTACATACATTTAGGATACAACATTAAAAATACCATATCAAACTGGAATTTGCCTGTATCCCAGATGTGACAGACTGGGATAAATCTGTGCCAGATTATGAACTCTCTCTCGTAGTACGTGTGAAAATGCTGGGAACTATGATGGCATACCCCCAGACATGCCCAAAGGCAATCTATTGTACTTCATCCCAATGAATTGCCATGCTTGGGGAAGATGTTTGACACCTTGTTGAAGGACTAACACTAAGGCTTATGTCTACACAAGCACTTTTGTTGGTAAAACTTGGCAAAAGTTTCACCGACAAAAGCGCCGGTGTGGACAACGCTATGTCAGCGGGAGATGCTCTTCTGCTGACATAGCTATTGCCGCTTGTTAGGGGTGATTTAATTATGCCGGCAGGAGAGCTCTCTCCTGCCGGCAAAGAGCAGCTACATGGGCAACCTTACAGCGGCACAGCTGTGCCTCTGTAAAGTCCGTAGTGTAGACGTGGCCTAAGAGCCGTCACAGAGAAATTTGGGGCCCTGGTCGCTGATTGTGTCTCATTTACAGGCCTAGCCCCCTGGGGAACAGTGGCTTTTCTACACAGCACCCTGTACAGGGGAAGGAGTGGGCAGTGGGAGGGGGAGAGTAACTGATGGATCTGTAGTTTCACTCTCTGAGCAAAAAGCTCAGAGACAGGGTTCCTGTTTAAGAGAAGGATTCTTTTCTGTCCAAGGGGGCGAGGGCACTGATCATTGTCACACGTAAGAAAGAGTTGCAGGAGGAATTCTTCCCAGCCTGAAATGTTGACAAACCTCAGCCTCGCAGGGAGGGTGCATTTCAGGACTTTGGTTGTTTTCAGAGATCTGTAACGTTTTGTGCTTTGAGTAAACTCATCCTGGTTAAGAAATTCCTTTGTCAAGCCAATGTTTCTTGCTATCCTGATATCTTGTCCCTAAAGGGTTTAAATTAGACGTCCAGAGAGCCTCTAGTTGGAGCGCTGGATGAGCACATGTAAGAGACTGGGGGCTTTTGATTTTGGGGTCTAGGGCAGCAGCACCCTATGTCCCAAGGAAGGGCATCAGACAAGAGGTCTGAGCCAAGGAGAGTGCCCTGTAGACCTACAACTTAGATTTTACCCAGATGGCCTGGGAGCACACGGGAGCCAGGAGTGGGTCCACTCTCAACAGACTGTTGACTGCAGAGAGGCACTGGGCCAGAGTTTAACACAACAGCTGCATGAAAGCTTCCCAGTTTGTTCAAAGGTCAAGCTGTGAGGTCTGCCAGAACTACCACGTTTGGAAGTGGCGGTGCTTGTTCATGTCAATTCATGTCAATTTGGGCCATTGACTTGATTGGGTGCAGGAGTTGGGAGGAATATAGGCTGTGCCTGTCCAGTCTCAGCTTGCTGTGGCCCCTTGATGGAGCCCTGCAACCTCCTTGGAGTGGCGGCCGCGGCCCTGACTGGTTTTCAGAGGAACGTCTGCTGTTGAAATTGCTATGCTGTGAGGTGAGACCAATAAACCAAGAGTAAAGTGGTTTTAAGGCTGAGGCTAAACTAGGGAATTTCATGTGATAGGAATGCAGCTCCAGAGCAGAATACATGCTCTGCCAGTAGTATATAGGCACAGAGACCTCATAGGGGGGACGCCCAGTGATTTCCCTGAGCCTCCTGAGTTCATGGGGGCAGGCCAATCTAATGACCAGGAGAGATGCCGTGTGACCAACCATGTGGCTTGCATCAAATGTCCAACACCTCAGAATCTATCTATTATCAGGGAGAACCAGACAGCACAACCTTCTTGAAACAAACCCCTGCGTGTTAGCAGAGGAAGCTCTGACTTGGGAGAAGAAAAAATGGCAAAAAAAACCCACCTTAATTTGGAGTGTTGCAGACTTTCAAGTTGGAGATTTCCCGCTCTGCCAGTTAACACTACTCTTGGCAAAAGGAAAATGAGGCTCGTTCTTTGTTTCTGACCTTTTGAGGACGGTTGCATTCCTTGTCAGCAAACTGTCTGAACTTAACACACAATGGGGTGAGATAAAATTGGTCTCTGGTTCTGTAACTGTACTTAAATCCTTCTAAACTTGGCATGTCAGGTTCACTCCCACCGAGGATTGCGTTGAGATGCTCAGATGAAACCACCAGGCTTTGCTTGGGTCAATGAAAACCTCCTGGGAGATACTGGTGTCTTGACATTATCAAAATGTGAAGTTGAAGACCTCCCCTCTCCCAGAAAACCCACCTCTCTCCAGACCTACCTTGTCTAGGGTGGGAGCTTAGTGGTTGGCAATACCCCTCTGGTTGAGGGTGGTGCTTTGCATGGGAATGAGCTTCTTCCCAGACCTTTCCCCCACCAGTTTCACAGCATCAGTCCTATAAACTTGTGGCAGCTCACCCTATAACTGCTGCCTACACTGGACTTGACCTTAGTCTAGGGTCTGACACCTTCCCTTTCCCCCAAACCCTGCCAGAATGCACCACTGTGCTAGAGCATGCTGACTGATGCCTGTATTTAATTCTTGCCAATAATGGATACACGCCTCCCTCCCCTCACCTGTTTTGGGGACTCCCTAGCACTGCTGTGCATTGTGGGGTGCATCAGAGCTCAGAAAGACATAACAGGCCAGCCATGAACCAACCATGGGACCGTCAGCAGCAGCAGCATTTGGAGTCCCACTGATTGCCACACAGAAGGGTGGACAGGCAGCCTGCTTCTCTGGACCATATGGGAGGGGGCTTGCCTTCCCTACTGACCCACGTAGAAGATGGAGAGCTCCAGTCAGCCTGACTGCTCAGAAATATCAGGAGTGTGTTAGGTGCCGTCTCGTTGGGAGAGAGACCTGCAGGCCGCCCGGCTCCCAGCAGATTTGCCAAAGGGAGATTCTGAGCCTGTTGGAAGAAGGGAGTAATAGCCAGTCTTAGAACCAGGGCACGTCTTCACTACCCGCCAGATCGGCGGGTAGCAATCGATCTATTGGGGATCGACTTATCGCGTCTAGTGAAGACGTGATAAAATCGATCCCCGATGGCTCTGCCGTCGACTCCGGAAATCCACCGCGGCAAGAGGCGGAAGCGGAGTCGACGGCGGCGCGGCAGCGGTCGACTCGCCGCCGTCCTCACAGCCAGGTAAGTCGACCTAAAATACGCAACTTCAGCTACGCTATTCACGTAGTGTAGACCTAGCCCCAGATTTGCAAAGCTTTCTATGACCGGGACCAGGTTTCGATTGGTAACAAGCCCAGGCACAGGTTCGACCTGGTGGGAGGTTTCATTGTGCAAGGTTCACGGAACTCTAGACGGGCAAACGTTTTACTAACCAACACTCGGCATCAAAGCAATAGTGTACAAATATTGGCAAGGAAAGGGTAGGCACCCAGGATTTGAATCTGAGATGACAATGTCACTGGCCATTTAGTGGTTTGCTCTTGCTGTCAGAGCCAAATCTTGAACCCTGGCAAAATTCCCATTGAATGGGAACTTAGTTTGTGTTCATTTATTTTTTCACTCCCGTTTAAAATTGCTACATTTATGTGGCTCTTGTGATGCTAAAGAGCACTGACCATTTCTAAGAGGAATATAATCCACAATCAGTTTTTAAAAAAAAATTTTAATAAGAAAAACATAAGCGTGGCCATATTGGCTCAAACTAGCCCATCTTGCCAGTATCCTGTCTTCTGACAGTGGCCAGTGTCAGATGCTTCAGAGGGAATGAACAGAACAGGGTGATTATTGCATGATCCATCCCGACGTCCAGTCCCAGCTTCTAGCACTCAGAGGTTTAGGGACACCCCTGGGGTTGCATCCCCTGATCATTTTGGCTAATAGCCATTGGTGGACTCATCCTGCATGAACGTATCTAATTCTTTTTTTAACCCAGTTATACTTTAAGCCTTCACAACGTCCCCTTGCAACGAGTTCCACAGGTTGACCGTGCCTTGTGTGAAGACCGTGCCTTTGGTTTGTTTTAACCTGTTGCTACTAATTTTCATTGGATGACCCCTGGTTCTTGTGTTATGTGGTGGAGTAAATAATGCTTTCTTATTCACTTTCTCCACAGCATTGATGATTTCATATATCTCTAGCATATCCCCCCTTAGTCGTCTCCTTTCTAAGATGAACTGTCCCAGACTTCTTTTAATGTCTCCTCATATGGAAGCTGTTCCATACCCCATATCATTTTCATTGCCCCTCTCTGCACCTTTTCCAATTCTGATATGTCTTTTTTGAGATCATGCAGTTCTGGTTGCCCCCATATTCAAAGTATGGGTGTACTATGGATTTACATAGTGGCGTTACGATATTTTCTGCCTTATTATCTATCCCAGGGGTCGGCAACGTTTGGCACGCAGCTCGCCAGAGTAAGCACCCTGGCGGGCTGGGCCAGTTTATTTACCTGCTGATGCGGCAGGTTCGGCCGATCGTGGCCCCCACTCGCCGCGGTTCGCCGTCCCGGGCCAATGGGGGCGGCGAGAAGCGGCGCGGGCGAGGGATGTGCTTGCTGCGGCTTCCCGCCGCCCCCATTGGCCAGGGACGGCAAACCGCGGCCAGTGGGGGCCGCGATTGGCCGAACCTGCCGCGTCAGCAGGTAAATAAACTGGCCCGGCCCGCCAGGGTGCTTACCCTGGCGAGCCGCGTGCCAAACGTTGCCGACCCCTGATCTATCCCTTTCCTAATGGTTCCTAACATTCTGGTAGCTTTTTTTGACTGCCGCTCCGCATTGAGTGGATATTTTTGGAGAATTATCCATGATGACGCCAAGCTCTGTTTCTTGAGTAGTAACAGCGAATATAGACCCCATGATATTGTATGTATAGTTGGGATTATGTTTTCCAATAGGCGTTACTTTGCACTTATCAACATTGAATTTTATCTGCCATTTTGTTGCCCAGTCAGCCAGTTCTGTGAGATCCCTTTGTAACTCTTTGCAATCTGTTTTGGACTTAACTGTCTCGAGTAATTTTGTATCATGTGCAAACTTTGCCACAGTGTAATTTGTGGGTGTCAAGTCTCAACTGTAAATTATGGCTTCTTTGAACAGTACATAAGTGGATGTTTATGGAACTAAAGCATAGATTTGTGTGTTTTGTGTGCATAGATATACAGACACTTGTATTTTTCTTCACCAGAGTGTAGATTCTTATGTGAAAGTCATCTTTCTCCCCCCCAGTTGTACACATTTTCCCCTTGAAAAATGGGCTAGTGAATATTTTATAGTAGGGTTTTTTTTTATTGCCCCTCAGTGAAAACTTCATTTAATGTAGATTTAACAGGTAGTATCAGGACTCTTCTATCATTTATAATCACGTAAATAAAATGGTAATTTACGCTCGATAAAGGATTCACATGTTTATGCTGACAAGTTAACATGTGCCTTTGATACTTTTAAAGTTCTCAAGAGACAGTAAGAAAACTTATATATGAGATAATATATGGAGATAGTTTGGCACAATTGGATTTTAGAGAAATATCATAAATCTTAATTAACTGGGTTCCTTCTGTCATTTACTTATCTGTGATTTCAAGTTATTTTTCTTGGCTCCATTGAAATATTCAATGTTCTTTTCAGTGAATCATATACAACTCTCTACTGCTGTGTTTGAAATACGGAAATGAGGTTTAATATTTGTGCCACAAATTAAACATTGCCAATAATTACCAAGGACAAGCAGGTTAATTTCGATACATGTATGAGGAATACATACAAGTACATTACATAATGAATCACTGAGCTAAATTACAGCTACTTCACAGCTATGACTCATTTCTTGGTAGAACGCTTTCTGGAATGTTTCAAATCCAGCATTTTCATCTGCCAAAGAGCAACAGTTAAATTAAGGAGGGATGTGTGAATCATGGAGGAGCACAAAGAAATAGTAAGAATCGCTTGAAAAGTAGGCTTTGAATTTTGACCCACTTTTGCAATTGTCTTGTCTGAATTTTCACCAGTTGAATGCCCATGTTGATCATCTGCCATGTTTTCCTGCAGAACTCCTTCCCAGGGAACCTGCAGTTAGTGATGGTTCTACGTCCCACTGGGTTTTTCCAGCGCACTTTCACCGACATTGGATTTCGCTTCAGTCAGGAGGATTTTCTACTCAAATTACCGGTATGAGTATATCAGCTGTGCATGATGCTCATGTCCTCCTAAATACTGATTTGGTTCCATGCTGCTGTGTCAGGGCCGTGTTCTCATTCAATGCCTGGTCATGAAAAATAAATGGGGCTTTTCTTTTAACGATGCAGTATTTCAAACAATTGTAGCTTTTCCGAAGCGTTGGGTTTTCCTGCGGTATGGTATTGTGAAAAGTGCACATGGATACGGTTTTTCCTTTGGAAGAGAATTTGGTCAGTGTTTGAAGGTGCTGGATTGACAGCCCGTTCGTGTAAAGTTTGCTATCTGCAGAAGTAGTATTGTCCTGGGCAGTGGCAGGACAGGCTGAACTATGTGACTGCCCCCTATGCCTCCCCCGTGAGCTGGGGGGCGAAAAGGTAGCTCCTTCTTTAATAACCGTTTAACAGTTAGCATGTGTGAAGAGACTTCCAACGCAAGTACCGCGGTTGATGCCAAATCCGTCACGTTAATCTCAGTGTAAAAATGCTGTTGATATCAGCGCCCTGTTTTTATTAATTTTCAAAATAATTTGTATTCTCAATGGGATACGTTTTAGAGAGGCGCAACATTCTCCCTCTACGCTGCTGGCCTGTCTCCCCAGCCTAGGAAGGCTTGACACCATGTGCAGAGGCTGCTTCAGGTCCTATTCTCAGGGCCTCAGCTTTGTTTCTTCCACATAAAACTTGTTCAGCATATCAGTTGTTCCTTCCCCCTAACCCACGGTCTTCTGCTGGAGACAATCTGTTTCCTACAGGTTTCCACTCTATGCCTGAGAGTCCTCCACAGACTCTGTGCTTTTCCCTCCAGGAGCCAACCTACTCCCTGTAACTCCCTCTCCTGCCACAGGGTCTCTCACAAGAGCCTTCTTGCTCCCTGCGGCCCTCAACCCCAACTGAGCCACTTGCTGGCTTTGATCCCAAGCTGATCAGCCTCAGCTGGGAGGTAGCTGGTCCATCACTGGGGAGGCTGGGACCAGCTCTGCTTAAAGGGCCAGCCACCCTGTGTCACACCCTATCAGTGAAATCACGGGACGTTTGGGGACCAGGACCAATGGAGAGTGGTTAAAAGAAGAAATGCATTAATAGAACTTGAGTCTGAAAGACTTCGTTGTAACCCCCTCCCCAATAATATGTGAATTATTGCTCTATTATTTTTGCTTAAAAATCAGATTTTGCAGTTTTTGCACGGAATGTACATTTTTCACTCAGTTCTGTTTTAAACAACAAAACAAAACAAACAGCCCCCCTCTGCTCCGAAAGAATCCAAACACCCTCCTGCAAAAACCAAAACCCTGCAGCATCTTTGAAAATTCAAAATTCACTCAGGAAAAAGCTCAGTGTTTGCATCAGAACAGGTAAAAATGCATAGTTCGCATATTTCTGTGTGAAACTGGCCAAATACGGCTGTGCAGTGCCCTGTCGGAATGTTAAGAATATATTAATTTTCCACATGAAATTTAACCCTCTCCTCTCCCCACCAATCGCATCACTGCTGTTTACACATCTTGCCATTTTGTCCATGATGCTGCAATTGGATCCATGTGGGTGACTCCCCGCATTCGTGATCTGTGTGGTACTTCACTGGGGTGTTGCTGGGGTTTACCTGGATGGATCCTATTGCAGCATCTCAGGGCCTTTGTAAGTATGCAGTTCCTCTTTAGGCCCTGACCTTATGAAGACTCACACGTGTGCTCAGCTGAACACTGCATGATTACTTCCATTGACTTCTATGAGACTGCTCACTGAGCACAGAATGAAATCTGTGCAAGAGTTTTTGCAGGGCTTCTACCTTATTCTGTGTTTTTCAGCACCTACGGGGCCCCGATTCAGACTGGGGCTTGTATGTGCTACTGAAAGAGAAATAACTAGAAGACACAGATTATCTGGAGTTCAGAGTTATTTTGTAACTGAATAGTCTAGGAAAAATCCTAATATCCAAAAGTCTGTTCAGATAAATGAAATCTAATCACTTCTACCTGCCCAAGCAGCTTCTGATCTGCACACAGGAAATCTGGGTGTGTTACTAATTTGTCCATCCAACTGAGACTGAAAATGGAGAATATTCTTTCCCTTAAATGTCAATGAAAGGCAGAAGAAATGGCCTACTTGCCATCCAGCCTCCTGCTTTGCAAAGTCCTCTGGCTTCACCCGCTCAGCACTGCACTTTGGATGGCTGGCAGCTGACTAGTTATGTCTGGCTCAGAAAAAGTTGGGTCAACTCATTTTGAGTGAACAAAAGTGAATGTCTATATATTCTAAAATAAGTGTACGAGTTGTATAGCCTGTAATCGATAAATACAAATTTGACCTCAGATACATGTAAAATGAAGGTGTGTCATAAAGAAATAATTGGTGCAAAAGCCAATTTTGTAAATACGGTAGAGTCTTGGTTTTAAGAATACCAATCTAACGAATGACAAGTGAGCTGAACCATTTTCTCCTGACACAAAAATAAAGGAGCACATAATGAAAGTACTGTCAGTGAAGAACAAATCAACATCCCTTCACATTCTGCTGCCTGGAAATCGCTTCGCAGTGGTTTGAAAGATGAGAAGAAATTTGGTGCAGTGTACAACACTGCAACTTATGCACCGTACTTACTGTGATATTGAGATGTTCAATTTTATAAAACTCTTCTATCCCCAATTAGTTTGTAAAATAGAGATTAGTACATGTTGCAGGCGTGAGTTGCAAGTTAATTGTGAAGAAGCTGCGATAAATCAATTCATGATGTTTCTTTGTTCCTAGGTGGTGATGCTGAGCTCGGTCAGTGATTTGTTGATGTATATTGATGAGAAGCAGTTAACCCCGGAGTTCGGGGGCACCTTGGAGTACCGTCATAGCGAATGGGTTATCTTCAGAACTGTACGTAGCGCTGCTTATGTAGTGTTACTCTGCATAAAGCATAGCTCAAGCAGGGCCCGATTCTACAAAGTGCTGAGAGCTGCCGCCCCCACTAAACCCTCCTTGGGAGGTGATGAACACCCTCGAGTCCCTAGTGAGCACCTTGCAAGATCAAGACCTTTGTGTAGCTCAAGTTATTGGCAGTGTTGAAAGGGATCTGAAAGAAGGGGGACTGTCTGTCATTGCCCCCTCATCGACCTGTCCCCCTGGCCCATCCCTCCATCCATTTCCATCCCCCATTTGCCCCCCACCTCACCTCTGCTCTTCCTGCAGCTCAGGCGTTGTTCATCCCCTTCTCCCAGGCCAGCAGGTTCCCCTCTGCCCCTTCCCAGTGAGGCACAGGAGCAGAGGAGCCGTCCTGTTGCTCAGAGGAGGGGAGAGGAGGGAGCCAGACCTGCCTTGAACTTCTGGGTTCTTTCTGCTCCCTGCTCCCCTCCTGTGTGAATGGCGTCAGCTTCTGCAGGGCGGGGGTCAGAGTTCCGCAGTGGCTCTGATTGGCTGCTCTTGCCTCGGTGGTATTCAAGTGAGGAAAGCAGCCAATCAGAGAGGTTTGCGCCCCTCAGGCGATACAACAAACGCGCCCCTCAGCGACCCAGCTGGCTTCTTAAGTTGTTATTTCCCAGGTACATGACCCGGTGCACTTTAAGCATTGCTTATTGACTAGGCTTTTCAAAGGAGTTCCAGGGAGTTAGTTGCCCATCTCCTATAGGAATTCAGCACCTAACTTCCTTAGGCCCCTCATCGCTTTAAGACCATTTAAAAATTCATCTCCTTTTGTCCCATTGGTTTAAAATGACAAATACACCTCTACCCCGATATCCTTGGGAGCCAAAAAATCTTACCGCGTTCTATCGAACTTGCTTTAATCCGCCGGAGCGCGCAGCCCTGCCCCCCCCGGAGTGCTGCTTTACCGTGTTATATCCGAATTCATGTTATATCGGGTCGCGTTATATCGGGGTAAAGGCGTATCGTGTGTTTTTCTTTGCATGTGGAGTAACGTAATTGAATAACGGTGTTTGCTCCTTGCACATGCTACTCTTTCATATTGCCAGGTTTCTATGACTCTGGCCTCCAGGCTTTCTCTGAGCTATATTCTGCCATCAATTTCTGTGCAACACCCTTTGATTTCAATGGACTTCACTTTCTGCTCAGAGAGCAATGGTAGGCTGTTCTGCTAATTATTATCCAGACAGCTCAAAACACTAATGAAAACTGCACCGAATTATTGCTTAAGGCTATAATCGTGGAATGAGCACCACAAGGCAGACCTCTGTATCTGCATGGAGCTCATTGCTGGATCGGGGCCACAAGCATCTCTTTCAAGTTCTGAACCTGGCATTAAGAATTACCAAGAGCATGTTATAAACACCTTTTTGCTTAACAATGTAATACACTGAACGTAATTTAAAAAACGAGGCTGAGAAAAGGTTGAGAAAACTGGGGGGGGGAATGAAAACACGTTGAATATTTCTGCTTGTTATGGCATTCACAAGGGCGATTCAGCTTAGATTCATTGGATGGCTTAAAGTAGCAGTTCTCAAACTGTGGGTCAGGATCCCAATGTGGATCGTGACCCCATTTTAATGGGGTCACCAGGGCTGGCTTAGACTTGCTGGGGCTCAGGGCCCAAGCCAAAGCCCAAGGGATTCAGCCCTGAGCGCGAGGCTCAGGTTACAGGCTCCTTGGCTGGGACGGAACCATTGGGCTTTGGTTTTGACCCCTTTCCCATCGAGGTGGTGGGACTCGGGCAGGCTCAGGCTTCGGTCCCCCCTCCTGGGGTCATGTAGTAATTTTTGTTGTCAGAGTGCAATGAAGCTTGAGAAACCCTGGCTTAAATCTTACTCTTGTACAAGGATTAAAATACATTAACTTCCCAGCTACTTTGAAGCTAATGGCAAAACTCCCATTGACTCTAATACGAGCAGGGTTTGAGCTGGGGTTTTCAAATGAGCTTTAAGAAGTTAATTGCCCAACTCCCCTTGAATTTCAATGGGTTGGGTGTGCCTAACTCCCTTAGGCTCATCTGAAAATCTCAGCATTGGCCCTTAGTGCACTTTTTGATGAGCTCTTAGAATATCCTGACTACTGAGCTGATGAAATAATTGTCTTCCACCAGGCTATTGAGAGTTTTGCACTAACAGTGAAGGAAATTGCACAGATGTTACAATCTTTCGGCACAGAGCTGGCAGAAACAGAGCTACCAGATGACATGTATTCAATTGAGCGCATCCTGGCTTTGCGCACAGAAAAGTATTGTCAGCTCAAGGTATGCTACTCAGAAACTCAGCTCTATGTTAAGTCAGTGTCCTACTGCAGGTAGGACTTCTGTGATTTGATTGACTCTTTGTTCTCTCTCTCTCTCCCTCCCTCCCTCTTCCCCCATATGCATGTGTTTCTGTTATGACAGTTAAAATAAAATGTACCTATTTCTGTATGTTACATCTATATTTGCTTTCACCCATTCAAACAATTGTCATGCCAACATCCAGGAAACTGTCTCTGCTGCTAGTTGCTTATTTGATAGCCATGTAGCTGTCAGAGCTCGAGAAACAAAGCAATTCTTGCCCATTCTTGAATGTGCATCACGTTCTTCTCCTACAACGTGTCTTCCAGGGAAGAACTATGAAAAGCTTTGTCAACTCCAAGTGCCAATGCTTCCCTCATGGATCTGCTTGTTAGGACCCACATCTGGCATATGCATAGTGAACAGAACGCCAATCTCCCACTATCATCAATGGAAGTTTTGCACATATAAAGAGAGCAGAAAAGTGTGGTAGATTTGAAGGATAATTTTGCCCCAAAGCTCCATACGTCTTATGAAGGTGGTTGCATATTCACAGATACTATGGGGCAAATTCTCTTCTCCCAGTGACTTCAGGAAGGATCCAGTCGTTTGAGAGGAGGCAGTGAATGCATTGGTGTAAATATATTGAGAGAATACACTATGTATTTTGTTACCCATGATGTGAGCTTTATCTTAATGTGAGCCCCTTTGTTTTATATAAATCAAATGGGAGTGCGGAGCCGGTGCTCGGGGCAGGGGCAGCGCGTGGAGCCCCGTGACCCCTCCCCCGGCCTAGGAGCCAGACCTGCTGGCCGCTTTCAGGGTGCAGTGCAGTGCCAGGACAGGTAGGGACTAGCCTGCCTTAGCCCCGCAGCACCGCCGACCGGACTCTTAATGGCCCAGTTGGCAGTGCTGACCGGAGCCACCAGGGTCCCTTTTCGACCGGGTCTTCGGGTCAAAAACTGGACTCCTGGTCACCCTACCGTCAAACAACTGTGTCCCCTCAGCTCTCCAGCCTGAGGTGCCTTTTACACCGCTTTGCTCGTAAACAGCCACCCCTCTAGGCTTTGCCCACACCCAGCCTATAATATGTAACCTGCTCCCAGCTATACATTATTGAGTGCCACTAGCTCTTCCCTCCACTGCCGCAATGGAACATTCTTTAAACTTCTTCCATTCTTCCTCCCCAGACTTAGTTGTCATTGGCAAAGCACGAAAGCCTTCCTTTACTTTTTGGCAGAACTCTTCTTTTCTTGTTTCTTTCATATTTAAAGATATATTTTACTTATTTGAGATTATGATTAAAATATTAGATGCTTAAACATGGATTTTTGGTACAGCAGCTGCCAACCATGCTGTTGTTTTTGATACTGCTGCATATGTGAGAGACCAGACTGGGTATAGTTCTGAAATCCTTCAGTTCAGAGATTCGGAGGCCAGAAGGGACCACTGTGATCATCTAGCCTGACCTCCTTTATAGCACAGGCCAGAGAACATGCTCAAAAGAATTCCTAGAACAGATCTTTTAGCAAAATATCCAATCTTGATATAAAACTTGTTGATGGAGAATCCACCATGACCCATGGTAAGTTGTTCTAATGGTTATTTACTCTCACCATTAACATTTGTGCTTGAAGAGTAATTGGCCAAATGCTCCTGTGGATTTGAACTCACAACCTACCTCTAGCACTGGAGGTAGAAGCCTCAGACCAATGCCAACAACCTGCGTGTTAGATTGCTCATGCATTCAGTGGGGCTACTAATACATAGTGTAGGATGAGGTCCTGTATTTGCACTAGCGTGTAATGGGTTAATCCAATAAAGTTTGTATATTTTTTATATATAACATGCTATTTCATTCCTATGGCATTGTCTTTATAGAAAGCTCCCAATTAGAAATACACACAATGGCAACCAAAACGTGCTCTGTGTATGTATACATAGGTGCATATAAATATATACAGCATAGGAAAATATTGCGGTATTTTTAGAAACTATGCCAGCTATGCATTGTCATTCATGTTTGATTTAACCTTTGTGCTTAGGAACAAATCCTTAGACAATGAAGAAAGTGTCAGTTACAAATGTGCTAGTAAATACAGACACGTCAGTGATGCCTGCTTTTTTTGTGGTGAAATCAAAAATACCATGAGTTTTCGTTTGCATTTAAAATATTGAGCTGTTCCTTTAGATTAATCATTCAGTAGAAATCATCTGTTGTTTATTTTTAAATGTCTCATTCATTAGTTTAAAAGGCTGTTGAGTTTTTGAACAAAATGTAGCCTAGTTGTGTGTGTGTTTTCAAGAACATGAAAGATTAAGCTAGATAAGAAATTGTGCACAGATTGCAGTAATAATGATACAAGATTCTTGTATTGCTGCCATGGCAACTGAAAGATTGGGGCAGGAGATTTCTGAATACATAAGAACTATCACATACATTTGCGCATTTGTGTAGCTGTGATACTGAACAGAAGCCGGTTGTAAAGGTAATGAGAAAAAGACAAGCTAATTAAGCAGACTCAGAAATTAACTCCTTTGATATACTGAAAGGGGAAAAATCATATGTAACACCTGTTCAGTTGCTTTTGATGCTTAGGTTACAGCATCTTCCCGTGTAATGGAATTGTCTGAAACAAAAGGAGACTTTAGGTCTCTGGAGAGCTAAACATGAGAGGGTAAAGTAGCAGCCATCTCTTGCCTAAAACATACTGCGTAATTCCTCTTCCCTTCTGTGTTTCCTGGATTACTGAAGTATCAAACATGGTCAGAACTTTTGTCCTAGGTCACATTAATCAAGAGCCAATTGTGATACTTACACATTCCAACAGTTTGCACTTCATGTGTTCTGATTGGCTGTTTGGTCCAACCCTCCACCTGCCCCTCCCTCATGGTCTCTTCAGCTCAATATCACTCCACACCTGCCCCTCTTACCCTCTGGTGCCTTGGCCTGGCCCCCTCACCCTCCTTCCCTACCCTTTTCTTTCCATTTAGCTGATTCCCTCCTAAGTAACCCTTCCCCTTCCCCTCAGCCCCTCTGAAAAAAAAGTGTAACTACCATGACATTTGCCACTCTCACAGTGTTCACCCTGCTTGTGTGTTTTACCGCTTCCCCTACCGGTGATGCCTACTCTATTTAAATTGTAAGCTCCTTGAGGCAGGGACCCTCTGGCACACTGTCTCTGGACAGCGCCTAGCACAATGGGGTTCTGGTCCATGACTGGAGCCCGTAGGCAATACAATAATATAAATAGTAAGTGTGGAAGAAAGCATGGGATACATAATCAAATCTGTTATGTTCTTTTAACATAGTAAGGCCAGTGAAATGCACAGAATCAAATGATGGATCTGCCCCCACCCTCCGTAAATAAACCAGTCCCTTGAGATACTTTAACTTGCTGGCTATGTATACGCTAATCTGGCCAGGCATACTTCCGAAGGAAGGGTGAGACTAGCTGCTTTTTAATCTCCTCCCTCCCTCCCATGATGCTCCTGCTGCTCCTTCCTATAGAAAGAAGAAATATCCAGGAGCATCACACGCAACTGGGTGCTAGGTGCGGTGTGCAACGGCACTGTACTCATGCCCCGGGCCTTCCCACTAATCAACAAACACAGCCGCACAGGTTGGCCTGACAGTACCAGGTGGGACTTTGCATTGCCACGGCAAGGAGGCAAGACAGGGGCCAGTCACAGCCGTGAAAGGCTCTTTCTTGGACAAGACTTGGCCTTCAGAGGGAAGTCGCCTGTTGCGATATTCCCAACCAAATGCCTTTGGTGGGATAATTGGGTCATAGCTAGAAGGGCAGAAGGTAAATGGGCCTGGTGCATAACTCTACTGTGGCAGAACCTTGTGCGCTCGTAGTTACTGGGCCTAGTGATTTAAAACTTTACCCTGGAAGCTTTTTGAGGCAGGGACTAGCTTGCCCTTTGTGTATGTACAGCCCCTAGAGCAATGAAGCCCCAATGTCAGGGTGGGAGTATGTCCATGCTACGAATGCTGCAGCGACACATCAACCGAGCTGTGTCGACGGTGGGGGTTAGAGTGACCTAACTACCCCGCACAGGGCATGAAGGGTTTCACGGCGTCGAGCGACGTCGCTAGGTCGTCGACCTAAGTTCTAGGTGCGGACCGGATCGGTGGTGCCACTCTAGACGTGGGTATCATTTTAAGAGGAAAGGGAGGGAGGAATCTCCTCCCAACCTCTAACTTGGATGGAAAACCCTGTTCTTTCTTCCCTTCCCCCACCCCCAATTTCAGCCCCTCCGGGGAGGGCAGAGAGGGATGCAGCAGGATGGTGGGGAGAAGGTAGCCGTCTGAGTTCATTGCTTAGTGCACCTTGGCACTCTTTCCTTGCCTCTGCCACTTGGGGCTGCTCTGTTGGGGAGACCAGAGGCTGATTTCTGGAGCTGCAGCCCCCATCCTGCCTGCCCCACAACAGGCTCTGTATGCAGAGCAGGGGGGTTGGCAGGCAGACAAGCCCTGGCCCCTGTCCACCTTCATTTCCCCCCACACTCCCCATGGAGCTGAGGGGAAGGAGGAATCAGCCAGGGGGCAGCCTTCGGAGGACACAAGATGGAAGAGGGGGTCCCTGGGGCGGGGAATTGTGGGGAGTGACCGGCTGAGGGGAGCGGTGTGGTGATAGACCTAGACTTGAGTGGCTCAGTCTTGGCTGTGTGGAGATGCAGGCTCAGGGATGGGTCTTGGGAGAGGGGAAGATGAGGGTTTTTTGGGGGAGGAAAGGGTATTAGTGGGGGGGAGGAAAGGAATTTGAGGGATCTGGTGGGAGAGGGAGTGAAGCTGGTATCTGGGGAAGTGCCAGTGAGCGAATGATTGAGGAGCGTGAGGTACTGAGACCCGTATTGGTAGCAGGGCATAGGAAGAAGGAGGCACTTGCATTGCCGGGGGATGGGGAGGGTTTGTAGCAGTAGGAAAGTCTGTATCCCTCTCAACTTTGCTGGCAACATTACTCCACCGGTCAGAGAAGTAATATGGAGTAATATTGATAAATAGGAGAAACCCACTGCAATGCACGCTCATGCCACACGTAAAGGAGTTGCCAGCAGAGCATGCTGGGTGAGAGCCCCTTAGCTCTGGGATGTACTGCTCCCCACTTGGTCTGCTGGAGCCCACCGTTGTTAACAGGATAGCTTACCCTGCAATGCTGAGAGTCTCTTTTATTTCAGACTAGTGTGTCCACATGGGCAGTTATACCAACATAGCTATAGCCGTTTAATTATCCCTCTGGAGTTCTGCCAGACAGTTTCCCCATGTTGACTAGCCCATCTTCCGGTTTCTCTTTTGCTTCCTGAGATGCGTCATTCAGCCCAGTCCAACACCCACAGCAGTTTTTCTACTCTCTTAGCATCACCAACCCTGCTCCAAACTGTCGCTTGCCATGGGAAAATAAACAAAGAAAACACTTTGCTCTGGGGCTGAACCTGATGTAGAGTGAATTTTTTCCGCTGAAACTCAACTGCCAATTTTTTAGTTTGAATCCACTTCCAATGAGTTTATAATGAAAACGCTGGCAAACCTTTGGTTGTGGAGACTCTGGCGCATGCGGTCATACGATCGCAGTCTCAGGATCAGTGCACAATCAGCACATAGTGGGTGGACGTTTGTTCTTCCTGTGATATTGACCTTGACTGAAAAATGCAACATACTAACTGGAGCAATATTAATTCAGTACACCAGCTGTTTATACCTAGTCTATCTAATATCTCGCTCTCTATAATCTTTATTAACCACTATATAATAACATTTCTATCGTGCTTTCCATCCAACGCTCTTAAAGCATTACTCCCCTGCGAGGTAGGTATAGTAGGTGCTAACATCCCCATTTTACAGATGGGGACACAGAGACCCAGAGAAATGAATTGACTTGGGCAAGCAGATCACTGTGGAGCCTGACAGTGTCTGAGAATAAACTAACCAGTAGTGTCCTACATTTGTGCAGGGAGATATTACAATAGTAACAAAAGAAGGAAACGTGCTGTTAAGTAGTTTAGAAGAGCCCGATGCCAACGAACGTAGTCAGAAACAACACCACGAAAGACCTGGAGACTGGGAAACTGTGAATCGGTGAGTGCAACGTGCTACTTGTTTGATTTGAAATGGGAACTCGCAAGATACTCAGACTAAAATAAGACTTTAAATGTATTAAGCCATGCGTGTACTTTCCATGGCAGCCGTGGTCAATACAGGGAAAGATACAATGATACCGTCATGGGTTCTGTTCCTATCTGTACCACTGACTTGCTTTTGCAAGTGATATAACCTTGCTGTGATTCTGTTTCCCCATCGTAAAATGGGAGGATGGGGCTTAGCACCCTCAGTGGCAAGTCCCTTAGACAGCATAAATTAGAAAGATAAAATAGAAGCAGTTTTATACCTACCTCACATGGCTATTATCAGCCTTACTGATGTTTGTAAGGTTCTTTTGAGATCTGCACGCAGTCATTTAGATCCACATCTAATGAGTTATCATCAGAGATGGGCCCTGAACTGAAAGCCCAGATTCAAAACGCCACAAAGTAGAGTGGACTCTGGGTCAGAACTTTGCCGTGTGGTCCCATCTCCCATAGTCCTGTATTGCCCAACTCTTTTTTTGTCTCGTCCTTTTTCATTCTTGTTCAGGTTACTCGCTCAGTTGCATGAGATGGAAACTGCTTTTGATGGCTTCTGGGAAAAACATCAACTAAAAATGGAGCAGTATTTACAACTGTGGAAGTTTGAGCAAAGTTTTCAAGAGGTATGGGGAGACTGATCCTTCCTCCCGCACAAATGGGAGTCCTGAAAAGAGATTTCAGGCACTATGCTATTGTCCTGTCAGGCACAGCCATGGTTGCTGCCTTCCATTCAGAATAAATGGAAAGAAGCCATTGTAATCAGGCAGCTGAAACAATGATAGTAGCACCCAAAACAACAGGCACATGTTAATGCTGAGTAGAAGCTGAATCCTGTAACCCAAGGGTTTTAAAATGCAGGGGCTGGGGCTTTGATTCGTAGAACATTTTTGTGTGTGTGTGCGTGCTTGCAAGCACCAGAGAGAGAGAGACAAGACAAGCTGAAGTAAGACAGACTGGGAGAGAGCCTGGACAAGCACAGAACCCAGAAGAAGCCAGAGAAGGGGCTTCTGGGTCCTGTGCTGACTAAAGAGGACTGGGGCTGTAAGCAAAGAAAATATCTCCTTTCGGCTTTAGTTCCTCCTGCATTCGGAGAAGTAGGATTTTGTACATCCCTTGTAAATAAACAAGGCAGAAAATACCAGACTCTGGTCAATTCTGTCTCCAAACCGGAACACTCTCAGAGCTCCAAACTTTGCCGCTTGAACCAAAAAGGGATGATAGTGTATAATACCTAGGCCACACCCCTGAGCGACCTAATCTCCTGTGTAGCTAGTGCTATGTCGGCAAGAGAGCTTCTCCCACTGACACAGCTACCGCCTCTTGGAGAGGTGTGTCAAGGCTGCTTCTCCACTCTGAACTTTAGGGTACAGATGTGGGGGCCTGCATGAAAACTTCTAAGCTTAACTATCAGCTTAGATCTGGTCCGCTGCCACCACTCCCAATGTGCTAATTCCCTTCCCTGGGTAGCCTTGAGAGACTCTTCACCAATTCCCTGGTGAATACAGATCCAAACCCCTTGGATCTTAAAACAAGGAAAAATTAACCATCCCCCCTCCTTTCTCCCACCAACTCCTGGTGGATCAGGATCCAACCCCCTTGGATCTAAAACAAGGAAAAATCAATCAGGTTCTTAAAAAGAAGGCTTTTAATTAAAGAAAAAGGTAAAAATCATCTCTGTAAAATCAGGATGGAAAATAACTTTACAGGGTAATCAAACTTAAAGAGCCCAGAGGAATCCCCCTCTAGCCTTAGGTTCAAAGTTACAGCAAACAGAGGTAAACACCCTAGTAAAAGGTACATTTACAAGTTGAGAAAACAAAGATAAAAACTAACATGCCTTGCCTGGCTGTTTACTTACAAGTTTGAAATATGAGAGGCTTGTTCAGAAAGATTTGGAGAGCCTGGATTGATGTCTGGTCCCTCTCAGTCCCAAGAGCGAACAACCCCCAAAACAAAGTGCACAAACAAAAGCCTTCCCCCCGCCAAGATTTGAAAGTATCTCGTCCCCTTATTGGTCCTTTGGGTCAGGTGTCAGCCAGGTTACCTGAGCTTCTTAACCCTTTAGAGGTAAAAGGATTTTGGAGTCTCTGGCCAGGAGGGATTTTATAGTATTGTACACAGGAGGGCTGTTATCCTTCCCTTTATAGTTATGACAAGGTGGATTAATTATGCCAATGGGAGAAGCTCCCCCATCAGTGCTGGAGCGTCTTCACTTGGTGCAGCTGTGCCGATTCAGTGTAGACCTGCCACTAGATAGACTTGACTGATGATTTCCAGGCTTTGGGATGATTTTTTAACTCTAACGTTCTTGCAGTTTGAGGTGTCTCACTTGGCAACCTTAACTATAACGGGATGAGCTTTTGGCTTGAGACTAATTTTGTGCTTATAACTTGTATCCTTTTGCAATTGTCATCTTCTTATTTTTAGCTCCAGAGTGTCATTGAATTTTTAATGGGCCAGCAAGCAGAACTGCCTGACACTGGAGATAGTGTGGCTGAAGTGAAACAAAGGCTCAAAGACTTGGGTAATTTAGACGGAATGGCTCAGGTGAGATAATCTTTCAAATGCTGGGTGTACCAATGAAACATTATAGGCGCTTTCTGAGAGTGCCAGAACTACCTCTCTGAAATGGCCTGACTTTCTTGTAACTCATCAGTAGGTGGCTACAAGCAGGTGTTGATTTCACGAGTCTTTCACCTCTGTGGATCTTCATTCAGAGCACATTGAAAACCCTAGGGCAATGAATTCGGTTCTCCTAGACAAAAAAAAATAATAAAAAAAATCACTGAACCATCACAAAATCCAGCACAGATAAGTCTGTCCATAGAGAAGACCAGGGGGCCGCAGATCTGGGGGAAGAGTTATTTATTTAATAAATGCCATTATTTGGTAACCCGTGTTCCATAGGTGCTCACTTACCAGTGAAGAGGCAAGACAAGTCCCCGGCTTGAAGTGTTGGCAATCTAAGTGGGCAACATATAGGTGAAGAGTAGGAGATGTGACAAAAAGGAGAGGGATCGGAGTGGTGAAGTTTTCTGGGAGTCTTGCCGATTGCATGCTTTTTGTATAGCGATATATAATGTGTGTGATAGGCATGCATGGCTACATACATATATGTAGGGTGGGATTTTCAAAGGCGTGTAAGAGAAGTGGGTTCCTAACTCTCGGTTAATATGACTGTGTGGCAGGGCCGCCCAGAGGATTCAGGGGGCCTGGGGCAAAGCAATTTTGGGGGCCCCTTCCATAAAAAAAGTTGCAATACTATAGTAACATGTATTTGGAAATGTAAAAAATAACCAGTGAAATACATTCAAAAAATAATTTTTAATAATTTGAAAATACACGAAATACATTATTTAAAAACATTAAATGCTTTAATGGTATGTATACATTTGCAATTACATAATGGGCTGTCACTGGGTGATGGGGATGGTTGGTGCCAATGGGCTGTCGCTGCCTGGGGGTGGTGCTACTG
>NW_020664482.1:6103365-6158771 GCF_002925995.2 Terrapene triunguis | reverse complement strand
GGCTGTGGGGGGGATGGGGTCGGGGGGTGCCTGGCTCAGAGGGTCTGGGCTTGGAGCTGGGGGTCAGGGCGGTGGGGGATGGGGTAGGGGGGTGCCCGGCTCAGAGGGGCTGGGCTCAGAGCTAGGGGTCAGGGCTGTGGGGTGATGGGGTAGGGGGGTGCCCAGCTCAGAGGGGCTGGGCTCGGAGCTGGGGGTCAGGGCTGTGGGGGGCTGGGGTCATGGGGGTGCCTGGCTCAGAGGGGCTGGGCTCGGAGCTGGGGGTCGGGGGGTGCCCGGCTCAGAGGGGCTTACCATGCCGCCTCCCCCCTCTCCCAGAGCCTCAGCGAGCCGCGTCCAGGAGCTCCTGCCGCTCGGCCCGCCGGAGCTCGCAGCCCCGCCCCGTTACCACGTGGCTCCGAGCGGGAGGACCTCAGGCCCCGCCCAAGCCACGCCGCTGCAGCACTGTCCAGGGCTGCTCCTGGACGCGGTGCGCTGTGGTGCCGGGGGATGGGGGAAGGCAGAGGCGGGGGGGAGCATCTGACATTCTCGTCGGGGCCCCTGTGGGGCCCGGGGCCTGGGGCAAATTGCCCCACTTGCCCCCCCCCCGGGCGGCCCTGCTGTGTGGAAAGGCCTAGGGCTTGTGGGCCATTTGAAAGAAGGGATGTTCTTAAGCTGAAGCTTGAAGGAATAAAATGAGACATGGCAGACAGGGAATGTTGGGGAAGGGGTCCCTGGGTAGAGCCCACATGGGAGACGGCAGAACAGTCGCATTGGCATAGCTGCCAAGCTTGACGACGAACAAGGTGGTTAATTCTTCCTCCACATTATCATCCGGAGAACAAGCCAAAGCTGGCTGTTAACCACATTTGAGGGTAATATTTCTGGAAATGATGGTACCATATCCTAGGCAGCTCCGGCCATGCATTCGTAGGCCAGCCAGGTTGTGGTGGTGATTTGTTGCTTTTCCTTTCAAATGGTACCAACACATTAAAAGCAGCCCATCCCCGGTTGCGGGTGCCCTGTTTTCAGAGGTGGATGGTGCATGCTGAACCTCTTTTACCCATTTCAAATGGTATGGATTTGGTAGGTGAAATCAGATGAAATTGTTAGGTACAAGTTATTACTGAGAAATGTTTCATCTTGATGGCATGATCCAAACAAGCGTGTAATCCCCTCCATTGCTTTGTCTTTACGAAAGGACCTGGTAGGGAAAGCACAGGTGGTGATATTACATGGGCACCAGCTAGCAGCAAATCATCATTATGCGCTCAGCTTAATCTGTCAGCAGTGCAATGAGCTGCGGCACCATTCTGACGTCCTGTCGGAGGAGATCAAGAGGAAGCACGTACGACTCCGGATGACCTTAGATCTGCACACCCGCCTGCAGCAGGTAACAGTCAGAACTATGATGCACCGGGAAGTGGCTGTTTAACCCCTCTGGGTGGATCTCCTGCAGACCGGACATCTTGGCTACAAGTATCCTGCATGCAATGCACATCTTGTGGTGGCGATACTCTGCTTCTATAGCTCACACTGGGACAGCGCCCCTCTTTGTCCTCCTCTAGTGGCTGTGTCACACAAGACGTTAACACATCTGCTACCATGGTTAGCTCAGGCAGATGAGGCCTATGATTTTAGGGTTGAAGGTCCCAGGTTCATGCCCTGTGGTACACCCAAGTGGGTCTGGTTGTACTCGAGTCTCCTCTGTGGTAGCCCCCTCTAATCATTCCCCATGTGATCTCCACATGTGGTGCTTAGTGTTGTTTCTGATGGTCCATGTCGCGCTGTCTGGAGTGGCTCATGAGTGAGAATACCAACCTCAGGGCAGACTGTTAGGAAGCAAGGCACAAACCCTAAAGTGGTTGTGAGTTCTATACTTAAAGTTCATCAACCCAGTAACAAGTGTTACAGACTGTCCCCTTGTGCCTTCCGATCTATCTTGTCTCCCAGGCAAGCTTGACTCTGTGATAAGCCGTCACTTTACGCCAAAATCACAAGATATTCTGGTTACCCGCAGTCCCAAAGGACCAGTCACTTACCCCAGGCTGATTTGCACTTAGATCTCACACCAGAGCCAATGCTTGTAGCCAATCTTATAGTAAAGTAGGGATATATTAACTAAAGGAAAGAAATGAGAATTATTTACAAGGTTAAAGTTTCTAGCTAATCCCTCAGAGGTTGGCTTCTGCCCTTGTTTTCTAAGTGCTTATTAAAGTAATTCTGGACCATCTCATTGACTATATAGAAGTCTGATCCTTTTAAAAACCCTATTCTGTTCTCGGTCATTGCAATATCACCTTGTGGCAATGAGTTCCACAGTTTAATTATGGTAATTGAGTGGCATGCATAGAACTTTCAGATGTTATTTATATAATATTATAGGTATAAAACTGTAAACTACTGGTATTAAGTACCTTGTTAAAAAAATATGGACACAATGATGTCAGCTATTCATCACAACTCAAACTCTGTTGAGCCCAACTAGTTAGTCACTAAACACATTAATGGCTGATCTTCTTGTTCATTTTGTCACGTTTACTTTCAGAGCAAGATAAATAATACGGGAGGAGTTATGTACCAAATTCTACTTTTATGTCAGTGGCATACGAGTGATTTTGCACCAGTGTAGCTGAGAGCAGAATTTGGCTGGCAATGTTAGCCATTCTCCGGAAATTTAAGGCCCTACTTCCCTATTATCAGAATGCAAGGGAGTTGATTGAACTTCTCATAAAGCTAATTAGCTTTCTGGTTTTCTCCAAATTGAAAAGCAGATTAAGTGAATGCTAAATTAATGGGTGATAAATATTTTTCATTTATACGTTGGTTAACTGGAGGTTTCAGCTCACTGATCTGTTTACTCCTCATTTGTGTTACACTTTTATCAGGCCCTCGAGTGCTGTGATGAAGGGGCTAATCTTCTAGCTAATCAGCCAATGGATAAATGCCAATCTAAAGAAGGTGCTCAGAAAGCTCTTCAGGATATAGACAAATTTCTTGAAAGTTCTTTGCCGTACTTAAGCTATGATCCCCAAGTCCTGTGCTATGACTTTGAATCTGTCTTAACGCCTGAAATAAAGGTAAGATACCTCACTGTCCTCTTTTAAAAATAATAATAATACAATTACAATACAGTTGCAAGATCACCAGCCTTTGTATTGTCTCTGTTATAGTGACAAATAATAATAATAATTTGCTTACCGTTGTCTTATTCGCACTCCGCAGGGCCAGATACAGTCAGTCCAGATCAAGCTTGAAAACGTTCGAAGTATGTTTGAGAATCGGCAAACTTGCTTCAAAAAGCTTGTGGATAAACAAGTGCGGCCTGTTCAGTTAGTAGCCCCTCGACCAGAAAACCCACCAAGGTCGAAATCTCCTTTATTCTCTCCCAAACACGGTAAAAGTATTTTTAAGTTTCTGTCATCTTAAAACGTTCAGCTTTGTTAATTTTGCTCTGAGCTGCGAAAGAATAAGTCTAAGTGTAGTTTTGAGAAGTAAGCTAGAATTTATGGGCTGATGTAAAATTACTATATCAGTGTTAAATGCTTAGGAGATTGCCACCTCTCAAGTTTTGGGCTCGAGTCTCTGATTAATGGGTAAGTAACGTATGTTTGGAAGTCTCCCATGTGGTGCATAGATGGGACAAAGATCCCTGTCGTATTTAAGTTTATGTTGGTCTCTGCTACTGTATGGAATGTTTTAGCTTCATAAGCAGAATATAGTTATAAGTAGAGATGTGAGTTATTGAAAATTCTTGAGCTCTTTGAAGTTTTGGGGCCTTCAAGTTTCTTACAGTTTTTATTTCAGTTGTGAAAAGGTTGCATGAGAATGGGTGCAATATTTTCTCCACTGTCCGTGTAGACAAGCCGATGCAGTTTTTCTACGTTCATTTTTGAGGCTCAAGCTGGTTTGGCTGGGATTGGTTGCATGGTATTTATCCCGAAAGACACAGTGCAGACTTCCCCCGCGCTGTCCCACCAGACAGCCTGCAGTGCTAAATTGGAAGTGAAATTAGGGTTACATGGGAAAAGGACAAGAACCTATTAAAACGTATGAACATATTTATTTTCTATATCAAGAAGTCCTCACTGAGCAATCTCATCCATATACTTAGAGCCGCAGCTGACACAGATTTTGGCTGACATTTTGCAGGAACCTAAGGAAATTAGTCACCAGATCCCACTGAAATTGAAAGGAAGTAGGGTGCTTAACTTCCTTAGACTCACTTAAAAACTCCCCTCTTAAGCCCTTATTATGAAATAACAAATGTCCCTAAAAAGCCAAATTCTGGGAAATAAAGGTCCATGGATGTTCTGCCCAGAACAGTATTTGGACCGATGTTTGTTTAAATGATGAAATTAAACTTTTTTTCCTTAACACGTATTTATATACCAGTATAAACAAGTTGTCCAAGGTAATGCTCAGTGGTTTGACTATGTAAGGCAATTAATTTATGATCTACATGAGGATCATTTTTCTTAGCATATGCACAACGTGACCAGGATTCATCACCGAATTTGGTCTGCTGGTTGGCTCATTAGCTTCCCCGGCCCAGGCCGGTTAGTGACGGGGACGCTGATCCATGATCGTTAATTATTTATTATGATATTAGGTATGTTATGCAGTGCCTTAGAGCCCTCAGCTGAGATCAGAACCCCGTTGAGCTAGGCTCTATACATGCACATGTTAAGAAATGCTCCCCACTCTGGAGAATTTATACAGTAAATAAACAAGGCAGGCAAAGATGGGAGAGGAAACACAGTAAGAGAGAGGTGAAGTGACGAGCCCAAGGTCACACACGTCAGCGTTGAGAAAAGCCCCAAGTCTCCTGACCCCTGTCCAGTCCCTGTTCAAGCATTTCCTCTGAAGCATTACTCATCAACAGTATTGTGATGGCTTTTTAAAATCAAAGCGTTGTGGCTATTTCGTAATGTTTCGTCGTTGGCATTTCAGAAACAGAAAAGTGATAAAGAGAGAACTTTGCCTTAAAGATTAGGGCAAATTGTGTGACCTGTCGCTGTCTGTGATGTTTTGGGATCATCCACACCAGTAAGGGGTTCTGTCACCGCCTGTCTGGTAACCTTGGGTACTTTAATGCTATTCTGCGGTGATTCACAGCCCTGACATCAGGAGCCAGCCCATAATCATAAAGCTCTCATCCTGGTCTACTTAGTCCTGGCAGAGTGACCCCAACAGCCCTTTCACTTCCAAGTCTCCCCAAATCCATCATCCTGAGTCCCTAATGACCAGACGCGTAGACTTTTCCTCTCTGGTTTGTCAACCATGAAGGTGTGAAACCAGTCCGCTTGCTTTGGCACTCAAACTCCACACAGTTTGCACACCAGGGACCTGCTTGGGGTAAAAATAAACAAGAAGTTTATTTAATAGAAAAAAATCACGGATTCGAAGATGAAATAGCAAGGGAAGCAAACACGTGCAAGCTACGAGGACAATAAACATAAAGATGCATCTTCAGGATGTATGTACCCTTTCAAATGAGAGAAAAATCCCTTTTCTAATACATCTATTGGCTTTGAACTGTTTCTCAGCATACTCCCTAACTGTAGGGGGATCCAGGGTTCATAGACAGCTTCCCACTTCGATGTTGTCCCTCAGTCTCTGAATAGGTTTCACTTCAAACCCCTTCCCCTTTAAAAAGGATTTTCAGGGTTTTTTCCCCCTTCGGTCACTGTAGAAATTCAAAGTGGGGAACCCCCTTCCCCCCACCTTCCTTAGTTTTCCAGGACGGGGGGTTTCTTTTCAGTTTCTAGTTGTTTCAGTATTTTCCCATGAACTCTAGTGCCCATCATTTGTCTTTTCCTGGGTTATACAGTGGTAGGTGCTTAGGGCTCATCTCATCTGGAGGGGGAGGCAGCCCTCCTCCCCCGCCTGACCACTTACCGCCCTGCTGTTAGAGGGAACTGAAAACTGCAGCACAAATTAGGAACACAAATAAATTCATATATACATATAAATACATAACCACAATCTGTATGAATATCTCATAATGACCGTCAAGTTCAGAACGTTACAGGCTTTCATAAAAGACCTTATTCAACATATTTTTATAGCATAGTAACATTGTATAGAGCTTATTCTTTGGGGTTCTACCCTGGGGATGCCTGGACCCTGAATGTCACACCATCACAGTGGCTATCTGACTGGATGTATTTGATGCTGTTCCCTTAAACACTGTCCATTTTAAAGGCATGAGATCAGTCATAACGGACAGGTACCCTGCATTAATCTTAACCCTGAAAGACGCGAACAAGCATCTGGAAATGAGCACAGCCACCAAAGGGCGAAAAGATGAAAGGCATTTCTTTTGGCAAGGTCTCCATTTCACACTGAAACATCGAAATGGCTTGATCTGAACCGGTGGGATATCTTGTGTCAAAGATCCATCCTGGGATGCACTGAGTGTGCTTTGCGTTCTGCAGACACTAGGGCACCAATTAAAAGCAAGCTACCGGCAAGCACGCTTTTTTGTGCTCTTTTCTTTTTGTTTTTTTTTAAGAGAGTAGGGACTTCCTCCTTTCATCTGTGCCCTGGGTTTGAACTTCTCTGTTGGGGGGGGCAGGTCTATTTTTAAAACTACTTTTGAAAAAATGTAAACCATAAAATAATGTAGTACCGCATACTGAAGTGCAGTAAAGTGCAATAATGTTATGGCTCTATAATAAAGTAACGTTAACGGCTGTAGTTTCAAACTTTGCCACCTGAGTCGCAGACACAGAATATAGGATGATCCCGAGGTCCTGAGCCCCTTCCAGTCTCAGTGAAGTCTCTGCTGCTGTCAATGAGAGTTGAGGTTGCTCAGTGCTATATAGGCAATACTCACATACGTGCATCTGACGCTCCTGCAAAATGTGTACAAAAGAGTCTTTGCTTATGTAAAGGGGATGGTTATACCCACAAGAACCATGCAGACATGCAAATATATGTCATGCACATGCAGATATGTGCTTTGTAGGCACCGCTGAGGAAGACACATTTTACAACTGCAGTTTAGGAATGAAGATTTCAAAATGTAGCCAGTCAAGGGTGTGTGTCAAACAAAGCAAGGCGAGGTAAAGTTAAGGACAACATTTCCAACCTATTGTATAGGTACAGAGGAGGAGGCACCAGGATGGAATTTGATCATCAAACTGCAATGAGGTTTTTCATTTGTGGCTTTCGACCAGCTCCTTTTAAGGTGCAGTTCAAGTTTGAAAATTACCAATCTAACAATGACAACTAGACACACTCCATTCATTTATTCCTTGTGTGTATTCAGTCCTATCTGCTAAACCTAATGACAAAAATCAGTTTGACTGTGATTCTCTCCTGATAGTCCTGCTGAATCAACACAACTAAGAGGGCAGGAACTGGATTCTTTTCCCTCTCGTGCATCATCAACAATTGTTGACGTAGTTCCAATCAGTTACAGCTGTCTATCTGGTTAGCACTGGTGTTACAGAGGGCGTGATATGAAGATAGTGGAGATGCACAGATGTCACATGTGCCATGGGATATAATTTGGCCTACAGGACCTTTTGTAAAGCAGTAAAGGATCCAGCTTGATTCTCAGAGTGCTGGCTGAATTTGCAGGGCTGGCAGTTCGGGAAGAAAAAGCTTGACTTGTAAAAAGAGCATCTAAGATATGGAAACCGTTGAGAGACAAATAAGTTTAGAGCGCCACAGGGCCATTCTTACGTTTGCTCTTCACTGCCGAGCCTCGCTTCTAAAAGCGAAGGGATGTTCACCCTGGCTTGCCAGTGGCATTTGTGGGCTGCATTACAGTAGCTAAGCCACAGGCCAGGAGAATGGCAAGAAGATGATAATGGGCTTCTGATCAACAGGAATCACTGGAGGGGCCTTCTCACTGACTCCTAATGTTCTGGTTGTAACTGTACAAGCGACTGTCCTCCTTGTACGTATCAATCCAAATAACACTGAGAGACAGAAAGTTTCCTATTTTAAAAAGTAGGAATTTTGCTGAATGTGTTACAGTAATTTCTACCTTTTCATTCTGAAAAACATGAGTGTAAATACGCAGGCTCGATTGCTGGAGAATGATCCCCCCCCCGTAAATTCAGCAAAAGGGAACCAGTGTTTAAAATACTTTTCTTGCACCTTCATTGCCCCATTTTTAAATTGCAACACGATATTACCATTGGAGGATATTTTTTCTTCCAATGACTTGCGACAGAACATCTGTGTTCAATCAGTGTCGTTTGTTTTTAAATATCGTCACTGATCTTTTACTTCAATGGAAGTCTCAACAATGAGACAAGTCCTTTGGTCAACCATGCTTATTAATGGCTCTATTGTTAACTTTTTTGATGCTTCAAATATGTATTCCCCACCTTCTCTCCAGCAGTCACCCTTTGCGGTTGAAGTCTTTTTCAATCTAACTGGTATATAAAGGCATCACTGGAATAGTAATTTCTAATCATTTTATTTTGTAACAGCACATTTTGAAGACGAGAAGCCTTCTCTCCATATCTGTTTCCATTCCTCTGCATCAATTTTTTCTCCCTGCATCATTTGCTCATTGCTTCACAAAAGGTGGTTCTTTTGTATAAATACTATTCAACATTTTAAATAACCTAGTTCCAGTTCCTTTTTGTACTCTCATCTGCAGCAATACGTTTTTCCCTATTGAAAAGAATCTTTCATTAACGTTGCTTTATTTTTGCCTGTGCTGACTTATTCTTTGATTTTTAACTAGTGTGAAGATGACAAGTCTTAGGAATTTTTATTTTAATTGGTCTCAAAATTGCGTACAGTCCTTCTTATAACAAGTCACACAATGATCAAGTACCTGCTTTCCCCCAAACAGGAGGGATAGCTCAGTGGTTTGAGCATTGGCCTGCTAAACTCAGGGCTCTTACTAGTGAGAGACTTTAAAATCATCGTTTCATATATTGGTCATTATGAATTATTTGTATTCAGGTAGCACCTGGTGACCCCATGTGAGATTGAGGCCCTATTGTGATGTGCACTGTATGCATAGTAAGAGAGAGGCCTTGTCCCAAACAGCTTCCAATCTAAATGGCCAAACGGTGAGGAAAAGGGCAGTATTATCTTCCTCATTTTGTTTTCGGGGAAAGGAGGCACAGAGGGTATGTCCACACAGTGTTTTTGGAGCGAGCGGGAGCGTGCTTGCAGCCTGGGTCAACAGACTAAGGTGGCTGGGCTCACGCTAGTGCTCTAAAAAGAGCTGTGTGGACAGTGCTTTCAAGCTGAGACTTTGGCTGGAGCTCAGGCTGTGAAACCCACCCCCTGCCCTAGGTTTCAGAGCTGTCTAGACGCCTGTTTTTAGAGCGCACCAAGTCTGTCGACCCAGGCTGGGAGGTTGGCTTCCGCTCGCTCCAAAATGTGGTGTAGACATAGCCAGAGAGGTTTTAGTGTCTCCCCCAATGACAGAGAGTCAGGAATGGAGTCCATATCTCCTGTGACCACAAGACTGTGCTTCCTGTCATACTGGTGATAGATGAGATAGAAAATGATTCCGTTCCTTTGAGACAAAAGCTCCATCATTTTAGATTGACTTTAGTAGTAGAAGCCTTGGTAGCACGGTGCCCCACTCTGAGAGAGCTTGAGGGCAGGGTGGCCAGCGGGATGGGTGGGGCAGAGATGTAGCTTTCTGTGGCACTCTCCTTTTATCTATTTTGCTCAGAATGTGGGCAGTAGGTAATGCAGCTCAGAGTTTCAATACCTTCTGTGGCCGCTACTCTGCAGGCTTGGTGGGATCCAGCCTGTAGTAATGCAGCTCTTGCTGCAAGGGGGAAATGGAATGGCAGTAGAGTCTGGAGTTATCCATTAGCCTAGCTCATATCTCATTGCAGAAGAGAATGCTGTTACTGTCCGCAGAGGACCCCAAGGGCTGGGAGGCAACACAACCTCAAAAATCCACTGCTCCTAAGTCCCTTCCACCACAGATGCTGTTTCAAATCCCCTCCTCCTATGTCTTCTTGCCAGTGAGATGGGGAGAGTTGGTCCTTAGTCACTTTTAATTGCTCTGATATTCCTTACTTTAGATGCAAGTATTTCTGTTGTGGGATAATATAAATGAAAGTAAACCCGCTGGGTTCCTGTGTGTCTCTCTCATCTGCTTCCATTTGAACATTCTTCTGATGACATAAATAGCCCACAGGCCCTCAATCCTTCCAAATGTGGTTCAATTCCAGTTTTTTCTATTGCCATTTCAAGGAATCTCCATTCAACCCTATAAAATGCTTTAATGATGCTAAAACACAAAGGGTGAAATCCTGGCTCCACTGAAGTTAATGGGAGTTTAAAAGCACGTCTAACATATATCTCACAAAGCCTATGGAAGTAAATGGAAAGACTTGGTGTATTTTTTTTAATAATCAAGAAAAAATAGCAGTACCTTAACCAGCCATTTATCCTTGTGGTTTAAAAACATTATACGTCTATAGGCATCACATCATGAAAGATTTTCCCCATGTTTGAGGATGACCAGCATAATAGAGTCTGGAGCTGTCCATTAACTGCTCGTATCAAAGGAACAGGTCCTGTTTGATTTAAGTACCAGTCGTGTCAATTGATGGAGCCAGGAATCTCTTTTTAAAGATTTTGTAAGACTCAGCAGGACAACTGTCTGGCATCCTTCATGTTATTCATCTTCAAACTTATCTCTTCAGACAAAGTTGTCTGAATCTTGGTTATAACCGAACATTATGGGTCAGTGCTACAGCTGGTGTGAATCAACATAGCTGCATTGGAGACAATGGAGCCAATTTACAGCAGACGAGCCTCAGGCCCTATTGTTGTAAATAGGGCTTTTGTAATATAATCACAGGAGGTAGTATTTCTTCAGACAGGTTATTAGAGAGGTATAGCTCCTTATAATTTGCAGAGGCTTCACTGATTTTGTTTGTTTGAGTTACAGTATCCCCTACCTGGAGAGATGTTTCTTTGCACCCAATGAGCTTTTCTTTTATGTCCTAATAATCTATTGCTTTTATTCCCCTTTTCGTAACAAAATTGTTTGATATGTCTAAAGTATTTTTTTTTTTAATTAGGAGTGTATTCAGTTTGCCTTTAGCTTTAATTAACTGATTATACACTCTCTGGACCATTTACGTTTATGCAGGTGATCTAATTTTTTAATCTCTTCCTGCACTGCTTCCTTGGTTAGTTATACATTGTGTAATTGTGCATTTTTCTATCTAAGGCATGGATTTTAATTCCAGTTTAAAGTTTTCATTTGACATCTCTCTCCCTGGGAAGAAAACGTCAAGAAAATCTCACAGTGCTCGTAAGGTAAAAATTGTTAGTGAACCTTGAATGGGTTTTACATGGCAAGATCTGAAATCATATTTTTCCAGGGATTGATAGAACTTAGATTCTGGGTTTTTTGGGTGAGATGTCTTGCATCCTTTTTACTCACACCCTGATTGACTTCAGTGGGACTATTCATACTTAAAAGTTAAGTACATGCCAAAGAGTTTTCCTGGATTGGGGCCAAAATCACTTTTCTTTATCGATTTCCTGTTTTAGGCCTGGTATAACAATGACATCAATTAAGGAAATAATCCTTCCTTCAGGAATCTTCAATGCTTTGAAGACTAGAAACAAAATTCTAACCCCTCCCCCTCCCTGTTTTAAGAGTTGGAAAAACTAGCGTAATTTGGATCTTTCTTTTTAATTCTGCAATCGGTTTTATCTAAGAAGGATGCATAAAGCACACTTGTCAAGGATTTGGGTTTTTAAATAATTTAACATTTGTAAGTTTGAAGCCTGTTGCTTGTGTCCTTATCAGAAAGCCAATATTATAAAAGAGAGAGGGAGGGAAATAAACGAATGGAGTTTCTTGTTTTGCTTAATAGCAGAAATAATATTGAAATAAATAAGTTAGGTATTTATTACAAGTATACAACATACTGTTGCAATTCTTATTTTATTTGGCACTTGTAATTCTAACTACTATGTAATTATTACTTTAATATGTAGTCTATTTATGTAGCTAGAAATTTATCTGAATTTTCATATACATTACAACTTATAGTTATCTATGGCCTTTGCACATATATGTTACCTAATAAATGTTGTACAATTGTATTACAATATCCTGATCATTTACCTGTATTTATCTAAATTACTCATGAAATAGGAAATTCAAGATTAGTCTCCACTCAGGCCCCAATTCAGCAAAGCGCTTAAGCATGTGTCCAAGTCCCTTTAAAGTTAAGCACAATCAGGCCACCACTGTGACTCTGAAATTCTCTCATAATGCCCTGACATATTTATTTGTAGACTATGAAATTGAGCATTATTATTTGTATTATCATACAACCTAGGAGGCCCAGTCATGGGCCAGGAACTTCTTGTGCTCACCACTGTACAGACACAGAACAAAAAAGACAACCCCATTCCCAAAAAGCATGTAACCGATATTTTTAGACAGTAACCTAGCCAAGGAATTTCTGGGAGAAAGTTTGTCAGGACCTTATGCAGTATGCCATTTTTAATTTTAGCTCTCGTATACTGCAAGGAAGTTCCGCGGTTCAGCATATCTTATCCAGGACACCTTCCCCAGATGGTTCTTGTGTTTATTTCAGAAACTGAGCTGATTGATATTGGCTCAAGCATATCCATCTCTTGAGTTCTCTCTAATACGTACCATTTCCATTCTAGATTGAAGTAATGCATGACTATCAAGAAAAAAGGAATTCCTTGCAGTCTTTTATTTCAGAAAGTGAAGACAACTTAGATATACTAAAAGGGTATGTTTTGTTTCATATATTATCCTAGTAGAACCTCATGTAGAATATCATGTGTTCAGAAGATCTGCTTAATGCAAAAGCAGAACCTCTGTTGGAAGCATCACAAAAGGAAGAAGACTATTGTAATTATTAGTTGACTCTTATCCTCAAAATGCACTCTCTATCAATGGAAAAGGAATGTTCAGTGCAACAATTCTCTTGGCTGGTGTGTAAAAATCAAAACTCATCAATAAAGTTCCTGTGCCAATGTAGCTTAAATAAATATGTGAAAACAGTGATTAAGAGGGGACTTGCGGAGCTCTTTGTAAAAGATTATTTCATGGCAAGGGAGAGCAAAGGGAAGGTCTGTGAATAGAACACAAGTGCAGGTTTTCACATCTGAGTAAAACACTTGAACAAATGTCCTGAAATAGAAGCACGGTACTCTTAACAATTTCATCTTTCTGTTAGATCCACCATCAAAGCTAAAACTCCACAGTTTGGCTTTGTTGTAGGGGTCTGACCTAGAATGAGACAGACAAGCAGTCTCAAGTTTGCTGCTGTACGAACAATGAACCTCCACTAATATGACATGTCTGTCCATTCAAGCAGCTGAGCTGAGACGGCCCAGGAATGCTGAGGACATTGTTAAATTTCTCTCTTCCCTGTATGATCTGGTGCATGTTCGGGATGGGGGCTGGGCCAAGGCTGGAACATGTTTTTATTCTTTCTTTGTCTTTCCACACCTCAGGTGTACAGTGTGTCCACCAGTTTTCACCATTTATTTTGGTCGCTTGCTGGTTTGTTCAGGCTTCTGTGTGTCTTGTTCATAGAGTTGGCTTCTAATTTTTTTTATTGCCCATGTGAAAATGATTAGGGCAAGTCAGTTTATATATACTACTTAAGTGTGCATCACGTTGACAGACTCCTGAGGCTAGTAGCACAACTGGAAGAGTCCTAGGGAATAGGCAAGAGTTTAAAGTTACTAAAATATACCTAGCTGTTCTTTGGATGTGAGCACAGCCTTAGTGCTTTTAAAGAATTTGAAGGAGCTGCTGACTTGGAAAAGTGCTGTCCTTTCACTGCATGTCCAAAGCATATTTGAGGCTGACAACATCCATCCCGTTGAATGAGTCTAGAGAAGACATACATAGATTAGCAGTCACTGTAGCACCTTCCAAGGGTCAACCTCAGAGCTAGTCTTCACTACCACACACCACTGTAGCTTGTCTGGTGAAGACGCGCTATGCCAACGGGAGAGCGCTCTCCCATCAGCATAATTACTCCACCTCAGTGAGAGGCGGAAGTTATGTCAGCAGGAGAGTGTCTCCTGTTGACTTAGCGTTGGCATGGACGATGCGTAGGTCGATGTAACTTGCATCACTCAGGGAGGTGGCTTTTTCACACTTCTGAGCAACGTAAGTTACATCGATTTAAGCGGTAGCGTAGACAAGCCCTCCGTGTTGTCTTCTGTAAACCCTTGCTATTCACCATGTTCTGAATGCAGTCTTTTGAGAATGCACTACGTTTGCCTCACTTTGAGAAAGATCCTTTTTGGCCAAGATTTTGTTGGTGCTCAGAAGAACTGGGAACATGCAGCATTTAGGGAAACATGGGGAGAGAGCCTAAGAAGTTCAAAATCCTTTTTCAAGGCTAAAACGCAGTGCTATTTTTTTAAGCTTAAATGAACCATGTTTCATAGACTCATAGACGTTAAGGTCAGAAGGGACCATTATGATCATCTAGTCTGACCTCCTGCACAACACAGGCCACAGAATCTCACCCACCCACTCCTGTAACAAACCCCTAACCTATGTCTGAGTTATTGAAGTCCTCAAATTGTGGTTTAAAGACCTCAAGGTGCAGAGAATCCTCCAGCAAGTGACCCATGCCCCACGCTGCAGAGGAAGGCGAAAACCCCCCAGGGCCTCTGCCAATCTGCCCTGGAGGAAAATTCCTTCCCGACCCCAAATATGGCGATCAGCTCAACCCTGAGCATGTGGGCAAGACTCACCAGCCAGCACCCAGGAAAGAATTCTCTGTAGTAATTCAAATCCCACCCCATCTAACATCCCATCCCATCCCCATGTCTGAATTTTAACATAGTAATTCCCCTCAAAACACAGTTCAGAAAATGATCCTTTAGTGAAATTTGTTAAGAACAGCCAATTTTTTGATGTGTAGTGAGGAGAAAGTGGAGTTCTTAAGTAGTAATCTGTTTGGGTGTTATACTTTATTGATAGAAAATGGACACATTAAAATTAATGGTTTGTTACACAACCAAGTTGGTCTTTACAATAAAATACAGGCATGCAGGCGGTTAAATGGTCACTCGGAATTCACCAAGTATAAATAAAATGCACATAAAGAGCAAAGGGCCCAAACAAAACCCTTAATTCCACATTTAAGGTGCATATGGCCCTCTGATCTGAGATGGATTTAATCTGTTACTCATTACCTGTCCTACTGCATCTGTACTCATTCTGCCCCTAATTGTTAGAGTGTGGCTAATTTCAGGCATATTTACCGTGAAATTGAAATGCAATGGCTCAACCCTGCAAACATAGATGGAGCATTTCTGATTGTTTTTTTTATTTCAGCCATGTCATAAATGAGCTAATAGAAACAGAGAGAGTGTACGTAGAGGAACTGTTCACTGTTTTGATGGTGAGTTACTTAAAAATTCCTCGTGACTGCTCTCTGATGTGTTTTCTGAAAGGCATCTGGCCAATTAAACAAAAATGTGATTTGGTCAATTTCTACTTTGCTGTCATATCCGGGGTGATCTTGAATTTTTCTCCCATCATTTTGATTCAGATGACATGTGCACAGTATGTGTCAGTACAAGCTTTTAATCTATAATTTGGGTGAAGCCTTCTGTTCACAAACGTATGTCTTGGTAACTAATTTTATCAATGGTTGGAGAGGAAATATACAGAATAAGCTGCAATTTGATCATATGCACAAATACATGAATGTATATGTATGTGTATATAATATAATATACCGGCTTGATAGATTGAAATCCCCTCTCTCCCCTCCCAGCCCCAAGCTTTTCTGAAAACATCCATTTCTTCCCGAGACATGGCATTTTATATAGCTAGGCCCGGTAATGGTGATTAAAACTGAAATGATTGATTTCCATTAAGCTGACTCAAGATTTATGTTCCTGCTGCATCTTAAAGTCAGTAGTAAATTCATATTTAATGTAAGATATGCCAGCATTGCTAATAAGCAGTTGTGCAAAAGACACACATTTCAAAGCTGATGTAGGTGAAGTTATATATTACTGAATTCATTATTCCGAACTGGGTGACTAGATCCATTATATGGGCCACATTTTGTCATCAGTTGCGTGTAGCATGCATTGAATTCTGTGGAAGCCACATGTGTCCGCACCCGTAGTTAGAAGCAGTCCCTGAGACTGGCTACTTGTTATAAATCAAGCTTAGAGACAATAACAGGGACAGTCCAAAGCTCTGCCCAGTCCCTGTTCATTTTCCCTGAGCCGTTTATTCTTTTGTGTTAGTTCTCCTTGAAGTTATTGTCTCTTTCCAGGGATGACACAATTGGTAAATATTTTTTGCAACGGTGTTCTAATGTGACCTTAATGTAGAGTGCTGTACTTTAATTTACAAATAAAATATAACTATTTACAGTACAATAATATCCCTTATGCCACTGCCAGGTTACTTAGCGCCGATTCCCTTTTGGAAAATGCAGTTGATGTCAAGGGGCAGATGCTGTAGCAGAGGGGGGAAAAAAACCTTAGGCAGCAGGAATCAAGGAGAAAGGGATCTGGTGTTCCGAGAGTGTATTGTTGAACAGCAAAAAAGCCCATTGATGTTGTTATTTGATATCTATCAGTCTTCTGCTTTGTTACAAATTTCCCACCGCATCAGACCTTGAGAGAATATCTCTAATTGTTTTCCATTTAACAAGTTGTCAGCGGTGTGTCTTGCAGTCATAACAGCAGATGTGTAACCAAGACAAATATTCCTCCAGGACCTCTCCCTCCGTTGTGCGGTAGAGAGATGCCAATGGCAGTTTGTCTTATCAAAATACAGCATGTCTCCGAAGTAAATGGTGTTTTAATGGGCGTGTCTGTGTGTACTTTCCTTATCCCATTGTAGATCTAAAAGTTTCAGAAATCAACTGTTACATAATGTGTAAACACAGACCAAAGCCATGCATGTGTATATGTAGATGAGAGGGCAACCTGGATCCCTAACAGTAGAGCAATTTTCTTCCATGTGAGAGCTCTGAATTCTGTTCCCAGACTTGGTTCTGGTCTCCTTTCACTAGGAGGGTGGTGAAGCACTGGAATGCGTTACCTAGGGAGGTGGTGGAGTCTCCTTCCTTGGAGGTTTTTAAGGCCCGGCTTGACAAAGCCCTGGCTGGGATGATTTAGTTGGGAATTGGTCCTGCTTTGAGCAGGGGGTTGGACTAGATGACCTCCTGAGGTCCCTTCCAACCCTGATATTCTATGATTCCTTGCCCTGTCACATACAGGGAATGATGCTGAGCAGAAGCATCATATTCAACCCCTAGGTGCAGGAACATCTCATGTTGCTCTGCAGCTACTTCCTCGTGCTGTCTGATGAAATGTGAAGCCCTCCCCATCAGACAAATGTCACTAATACTCAACCTCTGAGGGCGAGGGAAATTCAAAGAAAAAAATCGGGGAAATCGAGAAGATGTGGGGACTAAAAAAAGAAATAAAAGGAAAGTAGCATTTTGTAACAACGTACATTTTATTGAACCGATAGTCATGTATCTTTCCATCTAGTCTTTAATGTGGCAATAAACCAGGCTTATACAGGCCTAATCATGAATACCTGCTGTGTTCTACAGGGCTACAGGGCTGAAATGGATAATCCAGCGATGGTCATTCTCATGCCGCCTGCCCTGAGAAACAGAGAGGATGTTCTCTTTGGGAATATGCCAGAGATATATGACTTCCATAACAAGTAGGTAACTAGCTGTATATTCCCTTTCTTTATGAGTTCCCCTTACAAACAGACTGCTCAGATGCTGTTGCATTCACAGTCACATTGTATTTCTCCCTTAACCTCTTTCAGAATTTTCCTACACAATCTGGAAAGCTGTGTTGGAGCACCAGAGCGAGTGGGGCTTTGTTTCCTGGAAAGGGTTAGTGAATCAATTGTTGTATTTAGAACAGACTTCGTAAGCCGCATTTTCCCCCTGATACTGAGCATTCCTCAGCTTGATGCTTCCTATATAAAATAACAACCGCTGGACACTGTATTTATGGGAGAGAGACAAGGTAGGTGAAGTAATATCTTTTACTTGGCCAACGTGTGTTGGTGGAAGGTACAAACTTTTGAGCTACACAGAGCTCTTCAGGTCTGGGGGACCAAGCAGAGCATCTGAGCTAACAATGTATTGTGCTCACATGTCCAGCAACATCTGGGGGAAAGCAGCAGGCTTGGCAATAGGCCTATCTACTGTGTAAGAATCTCCTAATTTTAGGGAGTGACTCTTATTTCCCATCTATCTGGTTGGTTTTTTTTAAATATGAATTCTTCCAATTTGCAAGTGAAATAGAAGCTAAGACGGGCATTTGGTGCTCACCTTATTCTGCCTTACAGCTGTCATAAGTAAGACGTTCTAGAGTGCATATATTTTAAAATTGATTTATTTATTCTTCTTGCAGCGAGAAGATTTTCAGATGTATGAGAAATATTGTCAGAACAAACCTCGGTCAGAATCTCTGTGGAGGCAGTGTTCAGAAAGCACCTTCTTTCAGGTATGCTAATTATTCATGTGCAAAGCATACTTCAGCGTACGTGAATTATTTTTGCAAAATGCAGCATTCATGTCCTTAGCATTGCAACCTTATTCCCCATTCTATACATGTGGGAAATCCCCCATTAATATCAACCACAGTTACTTGAACATATGGCGTGTAGAATAGTAAATTATTGTGCATCCTATTCATAGATTTCAAGGCTGGATAGAACCATTGTGATCATATGGTCTGAACTCCTGTGTAACACATGCCAGAGAACTTCACTACAATAATTCCTGTTTGAACTAGAGCCTATCTTTAAAAAATCCAATTTTGATTGAAAACTTGCCAATGATGGAGAATCCTGCACAATCCTTGGTAACTTGTCCCAGTGGTTGATTCCCCTCACTATTAAAAAATTGTGCCTTATTTCCCATCCAAATTTGGCTGGTTTCAACTTTCAACCGTTGGATCTTGTTATACATTTGTCTGCATGTTTACTTTATACTATTTCTTTGTTACAGGAATGCCAAAGAAAATTAGAACACAGACTTGGGCTGGATTCCTATTTGCTCAAACCAGTACAACGTTTGACAAAATACCAGTTGCTTTTGAAGGTATTCATATGTCTTTTTTTAAAGCATAAGGAACTGAGGGGAGGTCTAGACTAATGGATATTCACTAGCCATCTCCAGGAATGCTTAGGCCTTAAATCTGGGACATTGGTGGTGGCTGTTGGAGAGTTTTAAATTCTCTTTGATGTCTGGTGTACACTGAGGGCAACACTCAAAGCACTGTACTACTGAAGCCTGAGAATGTCTTGTTATTACTGCACCTCTTAGCAGCTTCCCCAGGAACAGAATTGCAGACTTGTTTGCTGTTCTCTTCACTTACGTGGCTGGTGACTTACTGGATCATTCTTAAAATTGCAGCAGTCCTTAAGCCCTTATGCAGAGCACTGTTGTGATGTCTGAAGAAGGCCTGACCATTTGAATAAAGGGGGAGGAGTTGCTTAGGTTTTTTTAACCTTAGAAATATCAGGAATATCAAGTCTTACCTTCCTTATTTTTGTTGGATGACCTAGAAGTGTAGCCTGGAATCTTTTTCAGCCCTGAGTTGAACAGACATAAATTCAGAATATTTAATAAAGCGAGCTTTTTGGCCAAGTGTTCTTTACTAAATAATGTTAAAACTGACTCCTCCTTTTAATGAATCAGGTTTCGCTTCCTTGGTATCTTAGTTCTTCAGCTTTCCAAGGTAGACAAGACCTGACTTTCTAAATCAGAAACAAGGAAAAAAACCCCAAATACCTGTATTTATTTTACTGTCAGGAATGCTTTACACAGCGTGAACAAAGCCACCCATCCAATATCTCCCTCTCCCTCTGCCCATCCCCTTGACCTTTACCTTTAAACCTGTGATAGGCTCATCTGAATACGGCTTAGCCTTGGCTTCAAAACTGAGAAATTCTATGAGGAGAGAAAATTCCATATTGAAGGAGGAAACAAGTATTTGTAACAAGTTATTTTTAGGAGGGAAAAGGTTGTTTGAATCTGCTCAGTGATATGGAATGAAAGAATCCTGCAGGAAATGGAACTATGAGTAGATACGATGGTCAAAGAAGCATGATAAATGCAATTTACCATATTGGCATGTCTACTTTTTCTTAGGTATTTCTATGGCAGCCATCACCATCCTAGCTGAGTGCCTCACAGACTTTAGAGTATTTGTTCTTGCAACACTCCTGTGACATAGGGAAAGGCCGTGGTCCCTATTTTACAGAGGGGGAACCGAGGCACAGAGACACTAAGTGACTTGTCCATGGTCACACGGGAAGTCTATGGAAGAGCAGGCAAATGAACCCAAGTCTCCCAAGGGCCAAGCTAGCACCCTAACCACTGGACTATCCTTCCTCTCAGGTGGGGGGATGTACATACAAAGTTATAACTGAGAGAGAGAAAGAGATCGGCTATATAATGTAACTTTGTATGTGTCTATATTATGGATAATACAATTTCTAAACACTGACACCTTGGTTACTCACTTACTGCCTCTGTCCATTGTTAAAGGTTTTCATCTATAGTTATCTGGGGTCTCCCACTGTTAGGATAGTCTTCTGTTTGGTATCTTATTTTAGCCGCTGTTCTATGACTCTCTTTTCCTAGAATATTATTCTCTGATGTATGAAACCTATTGTCTCGGTTGCATGTCCTTTATTTATCACAGCAGCAATATCTTCAAAGAACTCTGGGAGGTTAGTTGAATATGACCTCCCCTGAACCAACACTGACTGTCTTTAATGAAGCCCAGAAAAATGCTGTGTGTGAATGTGGTGCTTATGTGACACCTTTTCCTTACAACAGTGAATGTATTTTAAATGTTCCATTTCCCCCAAGATACAAAATAAAGGATACACTGGCTTCTGAATTATTGCAATTTCATGGGCAATGTAGAAAATGTGTTAGATTCAAGTAAAACCACATAGCCTTTGATTTCTAATTACAGGAGTTGCTAAAATACAGCACAAGCTGTGATGGAGTTAAAGAGTTGCAAGACGCTCTGGTTGCAATGTTGGATTTACTAAAATCAGTCAATGACTCTATGCATCAAATTTCAATAACAGGATATGATGTAAGTACATCTGGGTAATGAAAAACCTTTTACTCCAAAGTTCTGGGCATCTCAGTGGGAATGTCCAAAGAGACAGGGAATGAATAAGAATCAGGGGGTAGCCGTGTTAGTCTGTATCTACAAAAACAACAAGGTTTTTAAGGTGCCACCAAACTCCTTGTTGTTTTAGGGAATGAATAGAATCTAAAGTGAATAAATATGATGTTAAAAAGTATAGTAGACAAGACAGTTACAAAATGAATAGGATGGGAAAACTCTTCCGGGTGTCGATCTTTCCTCTAATTGCATTAGTTGGGTAAACACTTCCTTTTTTTGTTTACATGCAAAGGGCAAGTTGCAGGTGCAGTCCCAGAGCAAAGCCACTTTGTGGCACAATCTCCGTTTCCCTCCTGGTTCACCCAATAACTCACCCACTGTCAGGGCTTTTTCATAGAATTTCCCTCTTGGGGTCTAATTTATTAAATCCTCCTGAAACACCGCTCAAACCCTTGTCCTTCCTGAGGCTTCAGTTCATGGTTTCTTGTTCCCTCTAAGCAGGGAAGCTCTGCTGGTCCCACTCCAGACCCTGGCTTCTCCAGAAAGTCCTTCCCCTTGGGTATTTCCTAGGTTCAAATTACTCCCCCCGTGAACTTGGAACAGGGTATTCACTGCCCTCTCTCCTTGGCTGTGTATCACTCCTGATAAGTTTCCACAGCTTCCCAGTTCTTCCCCCAGTGGACCTCTTCCCCTTGGAACAGGGCAACTACAGCCCTCCTTCCTTGGTCTGTGCGTCACTTCTGGCAATTGGCCCCCATTTCCAGCTTGGTCTGCTGATCCTTCTAGGGAGACCTATTCTTAGAGCAACCAGGCCTTGGGACAGGGTTGGCTGGCCCTGGGCCCCACCTGCCCTTAAAGGGGACAGACCACCCTGTTACAGGGCATGTTTTAAATTTTTAACTGGTGATTATTTATTTGCTGTGTTATTACCAGGGGGACTTGAGTGAACTTGGAAAAGTATTGATGCAAGGATCGTTCAGTGTTTGGGCAGGACACCGGAAAGGCCCTACAAAAATGAAGGATCTTGCCAGGTTCAAACCAATGCAGAGGCACCTCTTCCTGTATGACAAAGCCCTGGTGTTTTGTAAGAAGAGAGAGGAGCATGGAGATGGATATGATAAAACCTCTTCATACAGTTTTAAGCATTTTTTGAAAGTAAGGAAAACCTAGTAACGACGGGAAATTGCATTTATGTAATAAACAGGCAGCTTTCAGAATTGGGAAAGTATTATTTATCTAGACAATAGTTCTCAGCTATTAACAGTCACGATGTGCATACCATTACTGCCAGCCTAATGAAAGAATCTTTTCTGATTTTAAAAAGCCACAACGTCCCTTGTTCTCCAAGCACACAATGGGCAACACCCCAAATTAGAATCACAGACACATCTTTCATTTCAAAGATCAGATGACACATGTCAGTGAAATTATGTCCTGGGCAAGCCATGCATGAGGGACAGGGATGTGCTTTTGGGAAACACGAGTCTGCTCCTTCCCTTAAGGATCAGGGAAATTGTAGTCCAGCCATGTGATCCTGCTGAATTAAAGCTCGGTCTGAAAGCCAACAGGGATAATGAGGCATCATCCCAAGCTTCTCAATCACTGCCAAGGCTTTGAGGCCTCCTGGTAAGACCAGTCCCTGCTGAGGCAAGAAGACAGCAAGGCCAGGCCGTCTCTGGAATCCGTTCTTAGGCCAGAGCAAGGCACCCTGCTCTTGCACCCTCTGATTCCTGGAAATGTCTGAGCAACGGCTGCTAATCACCTGACTTCCCAGTTGTCTGTGTAGTTGGGTCGGTAAGTAGATGACCCCTCTTCCTCTCTCGCTACCCTCCCTCCTTTGGCAAGGATTAGTTGCTACTAAAAAGGTAAGTTTCAATAAGAAATAGCATAGAACAGAACTCAAGGGGTGTAAACAGCTATCCCAAGGCACCTACAGACCCTGCTGTCAGCAAAGGTCAGAGAAACCCCAATCTATCATTCTCCTGTTTCCTGCCTTTCTTAGGGCCCATTGTGCTCCAGCTTCCACGATGCCCACAAGTGCTAACCATTATCAGTGAAAATGCTATTGCTGTCCCATTATACTGAAAAGCACCCACCCCATTAAGATGGACCCTTTCCATGGGCCTCCCAGTGCATTCCATGTGGTAAGCTCCTCCAGGCAGGGGCCATGTTCTCCTCTGGGCCAACACAGTGCCCAGCCTCTAGTGACTAATAATAATAATAATGTGTGTGTGTTTTAGAGCCGAACAAATCTGTATTTAGAGGATGAGCCTCCATGTCAGGAACTCCCACTGACATGGATGGGCTTGGAGAGTTAGGCCCTCACTCTATTCAGAATCTCTTTAAATATGTTATGCTCTCTCAAATCTGTTCAGCTCATCGGCACATTAGCAAGTGCAATGGGAGACCAATAAATACCGGGCCATTTATTTCAATATTTGTTTGTTTTTCCAAACATCATCTTTTTGTTTCTTGAGAGCTTCTCTTTCCTTGTAGGAAAAGTTCCTAAGTGCTTTGATAGATTCCAGAGTGGCTGCATGGGGAATCGTTGTTCAGAAGAGAAAATCCAGGGTTCAGCCAGTCTTAACATTTGTCTGGGTCTGCTTCACTTTCCAGCTGTTGTCTTGCAGAGCTGAGTGATCTGTGATAAAAGAATTATTTTCTTTTCCGTATTGGTGGCATGAGGGGCAGAAATGTGTTTCTGAAGCCCTGGATTTGTTTGATTAGTGATAGTATTGAATCATTTTTTTGCTCAGGAAGAATGTTTTTCAGAGATGTCTAGTTTAGGAAATCTATTTAGTGGAAGCTGTGGAACTGAGAGATCTATCAGAATAACTTCATTTGAGAGCTGTATATCTGTAAGACTTGGGATAATATTTTAAGTACTTTTCTGAGAAGAGTTGGTTTAAGACTATTACAGTAACTTACTCCTGGCTACTTTATTCCTGATTCCAGTAGTATATAATCTTCTAGACCATCACTTGTGGCATCTGAATGATATTTGGGTAAGACTGAGAACATTCGTTTAAAAAAAAAAAAAGAGAGAAAATTTAAAAAAACAACCTTGCAAATCCCTATGCCAAAATACGCACAAATAATAGAAATTGAATCATTTGGGGAAAAAATTTCTCAGCTCTTGTAGTATTTAATTATAAAAAAAATGGAGCTAGATCTGGCTTTTTGCAGCATTCGGGCACTGTATGGGTTTCTATTTATCTCGGTGTGTACTGAGAGTACTAACTCCTGTGCAGCAGGTTTTAGTGAGCACGGTTCTTGAACACGGGTATTTTTATATACACACAGTTGTAGGGGAGCAAATGGAGGCTGGGTTGAGGCACCTTTGAAAACTTGACCCTGTTCTTCAGTGCAGGCATGCAGAATTTTGTAAAACATCAATTTGCAGGTCCAGTTTGGCACCGAGCCAGTGGAATATGACCCAGAAAAGAGACATTAGATAAGACGTGTTCACTGATATTCCTTTTCTGCATCCAGGGGTAAATGCTTTCTCTGAAGTTTGCAGCGAACTCTGGGTATTTATACCCAAAAGTGTTTGGAAATTGCCTGCAGAAACGAAGGAAGCTAATTAGCAACTTCCTATTTCCTCGAGGACATCTTTCATAGTTACGGATAATGGTGCCAACATTTTAAAAACAGATAGGAACAGAAGGTTTACCCAGGTGGCCTAATTTGTATGTTGTCCCTTTCATTCAGACAGAAAGCTGTGTGTGTGTGACGTATGCAACAAAATACATCATTACTAGAGCTGGTTTGAAACACTACATTGCAATGTTTGCCCTTTTTTGACCATCTAATTATTAGGTGTCAATTCCTAGCACCTTGTGCTGTAAAAGCGATCAAGAAGCATGTTAATACACTTGAGAGGAATAAGCCTGGTATTAAAATATTGCTTAGTATCCGTTGCTGGTGAGGCAGGAATCTAGTGGTATGTTTACGAGGTAGGGCAAACGCTTCCTTGGCGGCTAGACCTCTCTCGGGTTTTAATCCTAGTTGAGTCACTGGCTCTGTTTGTCTTTGTACAAGCCACATGATCTCTTTGTGCCTTGGTCACCTCCAGCCAAATTACCAAAAGTGGTTTTGGTTTTGGGTGCCCGGCTTTCGGCCTGATTTTCAGAGTTGCTGAGCTCTCCCGGCTGGAGAATTTGGAGCCTGCTGCCCAAGGTAGCTCAAGATGTACATCTCTCCCCCTCTTCCCCCCCCAGAAATGTTGACCTTTCATGGTAGACCTGGGTGAAAAGCAGAACTGCGCTGAAACTTGGATGCTGTGTCTGAAATGAGGAGAGGGTTGGGGTTATTTTTTAAAGCTTCTCCTCAGTGGGAAGTTGATGCACAAACTGTGGCAAAGGCCTGAGACTCAGGCCTATGATCCCTCTTCTAAATCACTCCCACTGATCCATGAATGTTATGGAAAGTCCCCAGAGGGGCACTGGTAGCTCCAAGAAACCTTCTATAGATGTTACAAACAGTCAAAGCAAAACGCTCAGTTTGAACAACTGTAGATAACCACTTTCAGTCACTACTGAAAATAAACATTTTTGGTGAACTTTGTTAATTTGGGGCGGGGTGGAGGAACTAGGGGACTGTTTAAGATGAACACAATGTGTGAATTCATGGTAAAGGTCTGAAAGACATTTGGTTTTCAGATTAGACTAAAAGGACATGATTCTTTTAAAACAGATGAATGCAGTTGGAATCACTGAAAATGTGAAGGGGGATCATCGAAAATTTGAGATCTGGTACAGCGGACGAGAAGAGGTGTACGTTGTTCAGGTGTGTGATTTTTAAAATGCCATGTTTGATTTTTATATCCTCATAGTGCTGTTTAAAATGGTGGATATTCAGCTAAGAATTGCCTGTCTCTTTGTGAACTGGTAACTCTGGCTGGCAAATATGTGTGGACCGTTTCTGTTCAGCTCCCTCGCTGCTCTATTAGACTGATAATGGTCCAGTAGATTAATAGAATAGGTTCTTATGCTGCCTTTGTTTAGTGGCATCTGCAGTGGGCCATGCTTAAGATTAAGAACATAAACTGCATAGTATAATGTTAAGAAAATCCCCCTGTGCTAAAGGAATATTGTGGAAACTGTAACTTAAATCAATAAACATTGATACTAGTGTTGGTCTTGAACCGGCTTGCAGCCCTCGTTCCCAAGCTCCTTCGCATCTTGCCAGACAGGCTGCCTTGGAGCTAAGGTTCCCAGGGAGTGTGTTTCCCAGCCACCTTTAATCGATACCCCTTCCAAAACACACGGTCGCACTGAAATGTCACTGCAGGATGTGACACATCTTTCTTCCAAACTTTTGATCTGTATTTTAAGAGAATTTTATTAACTTTCTGGGTGAAATCCTGGCTCCATTGAAGTCAATGGCAAAACTCCCAATGATTTCATAGGATTTCAACCTATATTTCCGGCTGTATATCTCTGGGTGTGTAGGTCGAGTAGTGGAGACAACATATGCAGGTTGTTGTGTCTGATCACAGGCAGCAAATCCATAATTATTAAGGTACTCTAAGAAGAGGACTGGATTGCTAACTGGAAACAGAGCCTTTCGTTCCTGTTCAAATCCAGCGTTGGACATTAGTTAATCTATTCAGTGGCTTTTATGAACGAGGTCATGGAACGGCTACATTATTTAATAAATGCGTGAGAAATGCACCATTGCTGTTAGGTAACAGAACTGCTTTCCATGTTAGGTGTTAGGCTGTGGCGTTGATTGCACCAGAAATTGCTATTTTCAGAAGCTCATCTATAAAACAAGCGCTCTTGGCCTGACCGCATCTCTTCCTAGATATTTTGGGTTTTTTTCTGGCCATTTTTTAAACAAAAATGTTGAAAGAAAATGTTTGGTTGGCTTTATATTTACTTGAAAATCCAGTTGTAAAAACACTGAAGCTTGGTATTTTGAATGTGTATGGTGTTGCCTTAGAATTCTGAACCAGCTCCATTTTTCACATTGAAATGTGGGAGCTGATTATTCATAAGCAGGCTTTGCCTTTGGGTGTTTTAGAAAAAGAGTCAATGGGACATGCCCATGTACTTTTGACTGCACCCCTTGTGTTGTGATGAGCTCTACATGATTTCCATTTACAGTACAACCTTTGCTATCTGAATGTGATGGAGAACTTTAAATAATTTTGGAGAGTCAGGAACATTTTCAATATAATTAATAGTCATCAGAGGCTATAACCTTGCTCTGGATAATAGGGATTTTTGGATAATTACAGTTTAGATAACTGAGGCTCAACTCAATTTTATAACGGGGGATTCATAAAAGCCACCGAATTTCAAATCATTCTCCTCTTTCAGGCCCCAACAGTAGATGTGAAGATGGCGTGGTTAAGTGAAATGAGAAAAATTTTGTTCAAGCAGCAGGAGCTTATAAAAGGTACATTTGAACCATTTCCTGATGGTGTTCACTACAGCAGAACCTTTCTGATGCTCACATTGCAAATCTGCAAACCCAATCATTCTCACCAGAGAAATAGCAGCTTCACTCCACTTTTCACAAAAGATCAAATAGCTGACGTCTCCTATTACTGATACTTCATTACTTTTAAGAAAAATATTATAGTGCATATAGGAGCATAACAGGCAGTATTATTATAAGTAAAGGCAAATTACCCTTGTCGAAAATAAATCAGCATTATCCTTTTTTGATGTCAGCATCTTGATATTTTTAAATTTCGTATTTGTTCTCTTAGGCCCTTATTCAGCAAGGTACGTCAGCACCTGCCTTATTTTAGGTACATGAGTAATCCCTTGACTTTAATGGACTTACTTGCACGCTTACAGTTGGGATGCCTACTAACAGACCATGCTGAATCAAAGACTAACTCCCCAATTTGCAAAAGTTGGTGATCCAACTAATCTGCAGTTATCAGTGCAAATTAATGAGGTTCTACTTTGCCTTAAAAAAACACAGAGCACTGATTTGTGCAAAAAATCTGATGTTTGAAGTAACACTTTGTCTGTTTGGAGTGGGTGATGGCTCTGAGTGATTTAACAAACCCCACGTTAAACTAACACAATATTTGCGACCTACTCATAGTTGAGAAGAAACCATCCGGTGTGTTTACAGACCAGATCCAACTTTCCCCGCAGCTGAGTGATGGGTAAGTCAGATGAGCTCGGCAGATTTGAAAAACAAAAATAATGATCTATGTTCACTATTTAACATACATCTGCAAATCCAGAGCCTTTCGGGCACTCTCTGGGTGAGCTCTGCGCCCCCACTCTGGTCCCCTTATGCCATGCAGAAGGGCTGGAAAAGTGGAGAGGGGCCCTAAGAGCCCCATATCCAGCCGGAGAGGATTCCATTGGTGCAGCACTGTGGAAAAGAGCCGTAAGGCTGCCTCTGGAGGGAGCTCCTTGCATGCCCTGGCATAGGAACACAGCTGGCGGCAGGAGGGGCATGTTGGGGATGAAGCTACAGCATGCAGTGCTGCGGTGGTGCTGGGCAGTGCTGAAGAAGCTACCATAGCTTAGAAAGGACCCAGAGTGGCTTAAAGCCAACCCCCTCCCCTGAGCTGTGAATTCTGTGCTGTACTTCTTAGAGGCTCAGCATAGAATCTCACCCTCTGTTTAAAACCTCCACAGGAAGTCCATATTGGTTGGTGCACAGAACTCCCATAGAAACAACAGCTCTGAGTTTCGCATGCGTAAGGACATTTCCTATAATCTCAGCAGTAGGGTGTAGTCAGAAGAAATCTACAACTAATATGGTGCTTGCGCTTGGAGAAGCAATTGCTTTAGCAGTGTCTGTCCCGTCCCCCCGCCGAACCAATACAGACATCGAGATTATATGCCATTATAGTCATTGATGTATTCAAAAGCACCTTGAAGTACCTGCTTAGATCCTTGGCTTGCCAAACTGAGCAGACTTCACCAATATTTGAAAATTAAAACAATGACATTATTTCTTTTATACGTTTCAGAAAGCAGCATAGAGCCTCCATAAGCTCAGAAGAAAATGATTCTGAACGCACCAGTCCTGTAATGTTGGATAGTATCAGTTCATCCCCACAGAACAAGCCAAACCAAAGTATGTACAAGTTTGCAAGATCTTTCTGTGTGCATAATATTACACTGCAGTGTGTTATATTCCAAACCAACAGCTGAAAAATATATCAGTTATTTAAACTAAGGCCCTAAGTAACATATTTTCTTGCAGGTTGGTCTAGAATGTCACAATCTGTGGAAATCTGTGAAGGGCTTGAGGACTGGTCCAGCAATTACCTTTCTAATTGCTCAGACACAGAAGAAGAAGATGGGAGCCAGTTGGTTAGTGATGCCTATAAAAATGGTTTATTTCAAAGGCACTAAATAGTGTGTCTGAGGATATCCACTGTAAGACTTCTCTTTTTGTTAAAATCTGTATTTGCTTATGCCTTTTGTGTATTGGTGTATGCAGTGTTGTAGCCGGGGTGGGCCCAGGATATTAGAGAGACAAGGTGGGCGAGGTCATATCTTTTATCTGTTGGTGACCTGAAGAAGAGTTCTGTGTAGCTTGAAAGCTTGTCTCTCTCACCAACAGAAGTTGGTCTAATAAAAGATATGACCTCACCCACCTTGTCTCTGTATATTGAATACATTTTGGTTAAGCTAGCTCTTGAAAATGCCCCCCTAAATGTTACATGTGCATATGAACCCTAAGTGGGATGTGGCAAACGAGACAAAGGATTTCTGGGGAAAATGGACACGGTTGTGCAGAAAGTGATAAAGAATGAAAAGTCATAATTGGAGCTGACCTTAATGGTCACTGGGGAGAGACAGTAAATGCTTCTAAATGTACCATAGGAGCCAGGGATTTGGACGTAAGAACAAGGAAGGGGAAACTAGCTTACAGTGCACCCAGACATGTGATTTGGTATCATGAATGCCCTTTTCACTAAGAAGGAAGAACATTTGATTATCTATAAGAGTGAAAGGCTGAGGGTGCAGGTTACTTCCTGATAAGCCAAGCTGAGCTGAAGAACATCAAAAACCTGTCAGGTCATCTTAAGGGAAAACATTGCAGCTCAGCATAGACTTGCTGGTTCTTGACTCTGGAAACGTATCATACATGAGAAGAAAATAGCCCAAAGCAATACAGCAAACCAGAGGTGGAAGCTTAACGAAGTTAGCAAGGAGTTTAAAATGAAAGTGTTGGAAAAGATCTCTTTAGAAGGGCTAAGAGAAAATATGACTCAATGGCAGAATCATATTGCAAGCAAAACTCAGGAATGTGCAAAAGCAAGAGTCATTTTCTCCAGTTAGCTCTGGTGGTGGAGTGAGAAAGTTTGAGAGGGCATCAAGGAGAAAAAAGTGTTTAAACGTTGTCAAGCAACGCTCCAACAGCAGGATTTTCAAGAGTATAAAATGAAGAAAGAGCTGGCAGCCACTGTGGCTAAAGCTGTGGAAGGCTTCTATGCCCATCTTGAAACAAAGCAGGGTGAGAGAGAAATATACAGACTGGCAATAAGAGAAGTAAAGATATTGGTGAGATCAAGTCACTAAAGATGAACGTGGAAATATGTTAATCAACGAGACCAAATTAAGGAACGGCAGAGAAATTACTTTGAAAGGCTTCTGAATGAAGAGAATCCGAGAGAACCATCCTTGTGATAAAACCACACCAGGATCTGATGGCACCAGTCCTTGAAGAAGTAGTTGAGGAAGCATTGGACAACATGAAAAATAAGAAAGCTCTTGGTCCTGTTGGCATACCAGCAGAAGCATGAAAGCGCCTAGGGTGTAAACATGTCCCTGCTTGTCTCCTCTACTGGTCCCCAGTTTCAAACAATTTTGAGGGATTTTTTTTCCAAGCAGCATTGGGGTGGGAGGATTCAATCTGACCTCAGCAATTTTTTCCCTATTAATATTTGTTGTTATTGTGTGAGTGCTAGGCAAGGGGAACAGAGCACTGCCTGAGATCAGGACCTCTACCTGCATCAATATCTAAAGCACATTCGAGCGCTCTCTACAACTTGCAGCACTAGCGCCATAAATGTTCACTTGATGTACAGAAAAAAAATAAGACATGGAAGTCACAACAGTACCAGAAGAGAAAAGCATCATTTTTCTTCTAGCTACTATTTGGATTCAGGAAGAAGAAGAAAAGTAGTTCTCAGCACCACTTAATTTGATTTTAATAGCACGTTATCAGTTGCTGCATGTATTACAGTAATTGTCTTTTGTAGATAAAAATGTGTTTATAGAAGTGTTAAGAAAGCAGGTTGCATGTGAATACTTATCTCCAACATTGTTGCATGATTGCTTATTATTATACAGAAGCCAAGAAGGGTACCACTTTCCCCACAGCAGCCAGGAATAAAGACTGTTCAAAAATGAATTACACCGTGTTGTGGAACAGAGTTCTTGTGAAGTAATTTTTTTTTTAATGTTAGTCTCCAGGAAAATATAAAGCCCTAGCAGACTGCAAGAAAAGAGGCTCGGAGGACCTGCTGGTTAAAAACGGGGATGTAATTCAACTTCTGCATGAGGACGGGGAAGGGCAATGGTAAGTATTTAGATTTCTTTTACCTTACCTCCAGGAACCTACAAGGTAACTATGCTCAATCCAATTTAACTCCGAATATATCTGCTGTACCTTTGTTAGTGTGTGTGCTCTACTGGAAAGCTACAGAATTAGCCCAGGTCTAAACTGCAATCATGGGGAGCTACTGCAGCTTGACTAGACGTCTAAATTAGTGAAGCCGCCTGAGTAATTACCCAGGGTTCTGTGGGGCAGGGGGACTCGTACAGTGTGCTTTGAAGTCCATGCTGTCGCGGCCTCGCTGCACTGATATCTGAGCTAGCTAGATTAGAGCGAGCTCGGCTATGTCTACCTGAGCTGCAGCCACACCCATTGACTGCAGGATAGCCAGACCCTTAGCCTTCTTACAAACGGTGAGTTCCATTCTTATTGACCTGGAAACTGTGACTGGGTTTCCCTTCCCTTCCCAGCTTGAATGAATCACGTTAAAATCAAACACGTTGCAAGAAAGACCTTTTTAAACACCTGACATTTCTGTTTGAAGCCTTGGTTTGAAGGACTGCTCTTTGCCTTTGTCCTCTCCCTGTCCTCTGCAGCTCAGCTCTGGGTCTTGTTCCTCTGGGGCAATTAATAATAGCACTTAGCAATTACAAGGCGTTTTTCTTCTTCAAATTGCTTTGCAAGTGTTAACCAATGAGCAGCGAGAGCGTCATCTTTTGGCTTTATTTAAAGCAGTGGCTTGCAAAGCCAGTCGGACGTGATGCCAATCACATCACTCTCGTGTGTACGGTTGGCTACGAAACTGATGTGCCTTAAGCATGTCAGCCCAATGAGCCATTGGCTCGGGGAGACTGATGGTGGGTGCTTTACTTCAGACACCCAGATCCTGATTCAGCAAAGTACTTTAAGCACATGCTTAAGTCCCATTGACTTGTTTTGCCGAATCAAGGCCACTGATTTGAATGTATTGTCTATGTTCGGTAACTTTTCAAAATTAATAATGAACATTGTGTGTAATAGGTCCCTTGCTGATATAAAGCTGTCCATGTTTTCCACTAATACATTTATCATTCAAAGGTTGGTGAAAAACCTGAACAGAAGAAAAGAAGGCTGGATTCCTGTCAACAGTTTGCAGATAGTAATCGGCGACTGTAGGTTTCGGACTGCCAAAGTCGCAGGTATCATACGATAAACATATATGAAATATTTTCAGAACTGGAATCAGATTTTTATAAACCATGGCTTGCGTTTTATTTTGTGTATCAAATTTGGCTATGTGAAACTCAACAGAAAAAAGCAATTAATCATATGAAAGCAGTTCCTCCCCAAAGCTTACAAAAGTAGTACGTGAAGCTGCTGCTCTATTTTGTTGACATTTTAAGAATTTGTTGTGATTTTTAAGACGAAGGCCCTGGTAAAATAATGCCAAATATTTAAAAATGTAGATAATGCAAGAGCACTTGGTACTGTCTGATGGGCGAAGAGATGGAGTACAGCCATTGAGGGATTTCCATGGCTGTTTTGTCTGCACATTGCTGCAAGTTTGGTCCCCTGAGTGACTATAATATCCCCTAGGCAAAATCATGTCACTCTCTAAAAAGATATTCATGCCTGGTCCAAAATCCTTTGAAGGGAGTCTTTCCATTTACTTCACTGGACTTTGGACCAGCCCGGATACAGCTTTGATAGGCCTCACCACTTTACTCACAGCTGACTGCTGGCTTACTGGTTAATGTTTATTGATGATAGACTGGGTTTCTGTGAAAGACTCATAGATTCTAAAATGTATTTCCTCCCATGATCATTCTTGGTATAAATCCAGACCTAGAGGAGAAAGAAAACACCTTTACAACCACTTGGCATTCCTGCACATTTTGTCTTACTACCCAGGTATAACGTCGTCTTACCATGCTGCAGAGTTGGAAGTGTGTGACTGAGGGTTATAAGCAGAACTACTTAAAAAAAAAGGAAAAATTTTCACACGAATTTATCCAGGTTTTTTTACTGTTTTTCATAGAAAATTTAAAATGTGAAAGCTTTCGAACAGATTTTATCAGAACCTGAGAGAGAAATATCCATATTTCTCTATTTTCTTTACAGTTGAAACCACAGAGGGGACGTCTACACTAAAAACGCCTCAGTGGTATCACTGCACCGGCCCTCCATCCGCAGACTATGTCTAAGATTTCCAAAGGGGTCCTAACCTCCATTTGAAATGTTTTAGGGATCTGCAAGGGCGCGGTAGCTAGGGCGATGGAAGAATTCTCCCTTTGGCCTAGTGGTGTCTACATCAGGGCTGACATCGGTTTAATTACATCACACAGGGCTTGAAATGTTTCCCAGCCAGGAGCAGAGTAGTTAAGCTGACTTAACTGTGTAGCCCATGATCAAACCATGGGAGATTCTGAGACGTTACAATTTCAGTGCAAAATCATGCTCAGGAACACTCAAAACGGAATGAGAAAAGCAAGGTTTTATGCCTTAAAATTCCATCTTGGAATTATCGGTAGGGATCTTCTGAGCGCTATCCCAAAGTTCCTCCCAGACTTCAACATCAAGATTCACCCTGGCAGCCTTGCCCCAGATTCAATCGGAGATTAAAAGACAAGCAAACTAAAACACCATCTCAAAATAAGAAATCGGGCCAGAACCTTTCCAAGTTCTCTCTGGGCCTGGTTATTTATTTAGAGGACCAATGCAAAGTGAGGCTCTTTCATAAAGGGCCTCAGGCTGGTTATTTAAACATGGATCCCACTGCAAAATAAGCAAAACAAAAGTACTTACATTTGTATCACTCACTCAGGGAGTGGGGAGAGGTTTCTCCTAGGAGATGCCCTCTGTGTATGGGTTCTTCGTTGTGTAGGTGCTGCCTATTTCCCTTGAGCTCCTGCTTTGTCGTAGCTTTCCAGCTCCTGGGCAGATGGTACTGTCCTCCGTTAAGGAATCTGGATCTTGAAGGTATCATGACCACAAGGATCCCAACGAATGCACAGTGCCCATTGGAAGAAAGGGGATTTTTTTTTCTTCAAAGCACTTTATAGGCTAATGAAGTTATGGGACATTTCTTTCCAAGTACAGACCAACCAATACTGTATTTGGCGAATAACCCACCGTGCTGTGGACCAGTACTGGTTATGGCATTCACTTTAAATATGCCAGACCCAGCAAAGAGAGAGAGACTATACTCAAAAGGGAGCTTGCAGTAGCCAGACTAATCCAGTGGTCACCAGGTTCTTTTCATTCCTTTACATAACAATCATAGAGTATCAGGGTTGGAAGGGACCTCAGGAGGCCATCTAGTCCAAAATGCCAGACTTGTAACCTGTCTGTAGTACAAGGTAAAGCAGATATTTCAAGTCCAGTCTTTCCATAGCCCAGACAAAGATGGAGAAAGGTTTATTAAGTACCTTACAAGCCTTACCTAGATATAAAATAGAAGATTTGGGAAAATCAGTTATTAGCCTGGGGGGCCGTTCGGAAGACTAATCCTTCACTCTCGTGAACTAGAGTTTGGTACAGCTCTGTAACTCACTGTAATTTCTGAAGCAAGCCCGTGCCTGCTTTTGGGAAGTCACTTTAATTCCTAAGGGCTACATTCTACCATATTGGAAATTCATGGGGGGATTTGCAAGCTATCTGTGGATTTCTGCATTAAAGGGCAGCAAATCACTCTGTAGTGCCGGTGTTAATGTGCAGCTCTCACAGTGAAAGGGGTTTCTAGACAGACATGTCCATAAAATACCAGCATTCAAGCACTAGCTTCCCCTTAGACTTAAGCATGTGCTGTTGGGTTAAGGTGCCTTGTTCTAGCTATCAGATATTACATGGTCACACAAAAACTTTCCTCACTAAGGATCTGAAGACCATTTCTATGTGTGCTGGAAGGTCAGTAGATAATCCAAACTACTATTCCACAATGGACCATCAAATAACATATTCTCTGAAAATCTCATCGGTAGCTAATATGCCAAAGGTCATGTAAGTCCTGTGAATCTTGCATCCATCTCCCGGCATGTCATCCGGGCTTTCCAAATAAGAAAAAGGGGAAAATAAAGAAAATTCTCTATTTTAATTATATGTAATAATAAGGGTTTTTTTTAAATAGTAATATGATTTTAAAGTTCTGCCCCTTTAAATAGCAGGAAACAGGGTAGAGTTATATCTGATCCCAAATGCCAGAGTATGTAATGGGAGTCTTTCCTATCAAATTCACATGCTCTTCTGTTGCTTAGGGACACCTATATTGTTGCAAGACCCAGAGGTAGGATTTTCAGAAGTGCCAAGTGAGTGAAAGTCAATGGGAACTGGGCTCCTAACTCCTCTAGATGCTTCTGAAAAATCCCACCGCTGATCCCGAAATAGTTCCATATAGGTGGAGATCCTGCTGCCTGTATGGAGCACCATTGAAGTGAACAGGGGATGCGTGCTGCTGTAGGGGGTCTATCTGTGAGGACCTTCTTGCTAGTTTGAGGGCCTGTGTGTGAAAATAAATATATCCAGTTGTCTCCCTAGAGGCTGCAGACCTGATTTCCTTTTAACATACACTGTTCTCACACCAGTGTAGCTCTACTGGGGTCTTTCTTGATTTACACGGATGTTGGTGAGATCAGAACCAGGCCCTCCATGAGTAAGGAAGCATGGCTGCACCCGTGATGTGTTTGTATATATTCAAAGAAGAAAATAGACAAAGGATGGGAGATTGTCAATAGTCTTCTGTGTAGGCCTAACTCAGCTTCCATTGAAGTCGGTGGTAACACTTCCATTGACTGCAGTGGAAGCAAAATTAGGTCAACCCTGCGTGCTTTTAAAGCGTGCTTCCTCCTCCTCCAATACACAGGAAAAATATTTGATAGCTCAAAAATAATGTAAAATGGACTATTTCAAAACAGATTTGTATGCTCAATAAGATTGCATTTATAGATGTTTGATTATCAATGCATAATCATAGACTAAAAAAGGAAATAACAAATGACATGGGGATGTGATATAACAGATGAAGAGAGAAATTTCTTGGGTGCCCGAGCATCGAGTATTTTATAGTGGAAATCACACACGCTTTAACCTGATGAACATATTTAGATGTCCTGTACCAGTGTAACTGTTCTGTTATAACTGGTAAAAAATTCCCCCTGTGGGCAAAGCCTTAGACATCTAGTTTCGTTACCTCTTGTTTGGACCCAGAGACCAGGCAATGAGATGTTTTATACCAGGTATACCAGTGATGCATTAATTGTGCCATTTTTTGTGGGCATAACACTGTGCCAGCAAAATGAGAATCTGGGCAGAGTCCTCTCGAAAAACTAGACCCTAAAAATACTAAAAAGCAGCAAGTCAAGAGACTTCTTTCCACGCTTCGATCTCACGCTGCAATGAGTGGACCCCCGTTTATTTTAATGAGGCTCCACAACGCCTGTCCCTGAGAGCTCTTGACAGGATCCAGCCTATAGTTACTTTTACATTTGCTTAAATAGCATTTTAACAGCACCAAGTGTGTTCATGATTTTGATTAGTGATGTTGCCCTAATTAACCCCTTCAGTTCCCCCTGGGTGCATGATGCATCCAACAAAGTGTGCTCTCGTACGACAGTGAAGCTCTGGACATTAATTTGTCCTCTTGTTCTACTGAAATCAGTAACACATAATGGCCCATCATCGCCTATCAGTATGCATTCTTGGCTTGTCCAGTGCTTATTGGAGTCAGTGGGAGTCTTTCTGTTGACTTCAATGGCCTTGGGTTAGACCCATGTGTGGCACTCTGGGGAATATTAATGACAGCAGCCCACTTGCTTTGAGAGAGTTCTGTACTTTGGTTTAAATGTCGACCTCTCGCAAGCTTACATGAGCATGTTTGCTAACATTAGCAAGTATACTGTAAATAATTCAATTGAAAATCTCACCATTTTGCAAATATAACAAAGCAGTTTGCACTAGTACGCACTTTAATGACTTCAGTCACAAGCTTTGTCATTTATGCAAGCAGAATTATTTATGCAGGGTCTATTAAATCCCATGTTGATTTTTTTGCCTTTGAAACAGAAAGCAGACCCCACTTTTTTACAAGTGGATATTCTCATCAGCTTCATGCAGTAGATCTTTTGTTACTATGTAAAGAACATTTGAGCGTCACAGCAAAATAAATGCAGAGAAGATGCTATCAAACTGGTTGTGGTAGTCAACGGGTAGATTACTGAATTAAGTCAAATTCTGTGGTCCTTGCTTGGACAAGACCCCCACTCAAGCTAGTGGGAGTTTGCTTTCAGTGAAGACCACAGTTCTGAGGCATCGTTGCATTATTACAGGAACCAATGTAGTCTTCAAATAAGATGCTTTAATGTTCTCATTCTTCATTACTTTATAGATGCTGCCCTGTGTAACACAAGAAAGTTTAGTTCCCCCTGAATTAAAGGTGAACTAGTAGCATCCTATTTTTGATGCTCCTTTGGAGACTTTGAACTAGGTGTTACAGAGAAACAGCACCATAGCTGGAATTACCCTGTACTATTCATCACATTCACCGCATTTCACAACTTCGTCTGCACGGACCGGGACTGCAGTTTGTCACAGTCGTAAAGGGTTTGTCATAGACATAAAGGAAGACATTCTTTGCGATTTCATTCTCCCCCCCCTCCCCACCTCCCATGGAAAGCACAGTATTTTATTTTTGCCCGCTGTTTTTCCATGACGTCCATTAAGTTTCATCAGAGAAGTAAATCGACAGTGTCCTGACACTTCATTTAGATGCCTGAAAGGATTTTACAGGTTGAAAGCTTTACCTATTTATTTGTTGTGGTGGATTGCAAATGAAAGAGTTCAGTTTTAGTAAACCAAAAAAAATAAAAAAAGCCACTTTTTCTAGTGAATTCATCGTATGGAATGGGTTTAGATCTATTGCAGCTGTGTGAATGTAATGGACAGTAAGATCATCTTCTGGCTGGGTCATATGATGATGACGATGCAATAATGCTAAAGAATTTCCTTTTGCACTAAATAGCTGATTCAAAGCCCATTGTAGTCAATAGAAAGACTCCTGTTGATTTCAATGGGCTGGGGATCAGGCCCACTGACTGACAACTCAGGGTTGTCAAGAATCACTTAGAGTTCCAGGGGTAACACCTGTATCTAGCAAGTTTACATGTAATGTATTGTTCTTCTGGAACATGTGCCATAACTATAAGTTACATGTCCACATTTGCACTACAGATGTTCTTCTTCTAAGACTGTACTTGTCAGCATCTTTATTGATAACTTACCTTGTGAATTTTTGACCAAAAAAAAAAAGAATATTACAATGTTTCATAATTTATTTTGTCTGTCTAGTTTTCTTTTTGTAATACATATGTACAGGTGGTTTGACTTTTAAACAGAGCTGTATAAAGATAATTCTGATTGCATTGAAAACAGGGTTAGTGGTATGCATGCAATATCGAATTTACACACGGTCTCAGTGGATTGAAATGTTTTATACTGTGGATTAATGAGGGACCCTTTTGATGTGAATTTGATTTGTGAACCAGGAATTCTGAGTTATAGTGTAAAGTTGTTGTATAAAACATCATTTTTATTTTCCAGTGACCATTTTTGTACAAAGGAATTGCTGAGCTACTGTATGACTGTCATTGGAATTGTATGGTACATTTCATAGCATGGTAGTACACAGAACTTATGCTGTTTGGCACGTCTCTAACATAACATTACTCATCCATCCTCAAAAATATGAAACTTGTACAGTAGATCAGCTGCATTTGAATTAAGGATCACTGCAAATACTAGAGATCCCAATATTGTCCAATTACTGGCATTCTTAATGAACAGATTTTAAATCATCCAAATACATTTCTACCTATTTTCAATAGGATCACAGAGCACTTGTTAAGAGTAAAAATAAGATTCTGTTCAATTACTATTGGGGCTACTTATAGTAGTAACAATTCTTGTGGTAAAAAGTACACATTTTTGAGGTACAAGTATAAATAGCAATGTCTCAATCATAGCATACATTGCATATTAAAATGGTTTGAATTTTCTCTGTCTTCTATAGTCTTGAATCTAAGCTTTGACTAATTTATGAGACTGATTAGTTCTGCAAATCTGACTGTACACTCTTAGACTTTTCACATTTGGACCTTTGCACAATAAATGTTACGTTACCTTAAGTATCTGGTTTAATGAGGGTGTTCATGTATATGGTACTATCCAGCAGAGGGTTTTCTCTGTCTGCAAATTTAAATGAACTATATTGTATATGTACTTGTAAAAATGTGTTAAATCTATATTTAAAAAAATTTAAACGTTGTTAAATAAATTCATATGAGAACACTTAATTCTGTCTAACGAATGCTGAACTTTTACTTTACAAAAATAGTTTTTATTTTGTTGACTGTATTTCCTTTCTTCATAGCAGCCATAAAGCCCTTATACATATTTTGACATAAAATAATACATGTCGATATTATAAATGAACTGATTTGTTTAGTGGTGGATAAACTGGTGATAAGAGGGACAGAGGTCTCAGTGACAGTGCTATAATGCTAAATGTAAATCCTTTGTCCTTAATCTTGAAATCTTTAGTGAGCATTGATCTGTATCACAAAACTACCAGACAATTTGGCACATCTGAAACTTAGCCAAGAGGGTCCTAGGACTGGAATAGTAAAGGTATTGCAGTTCAGAGTGGAAGAATTTTTGGAAGAGTTGTTTGGGGAAGCTTGGATAGCCCTTGCCTGCAGTATGGATACCCCTGATTCAGAAAAACACTGGAGCATATACTTGATTCCTATTGACTTCAATGGAATTAAGCACATGTTTAAGTTAAGCATGTGGTTAGTGCTTCCCTGAATTGGGGCTCATATCTGGCCCGAACTAGTGTCTATTAAAACAACAAGGAGTCCGGTGGCACCTTAAAGACTAACAGATTTATTTGGGCATAAGCTTTCGTGGGTAAAAAATCTCACGTCTTCAGATGCAACTTTTCCCACGAAAGCTTATGCCCAAATAAATCTGTTAGTCTTTAAGGTGCCACCGGACTCCTTGTTGTTTTTGTGGGTACAGACGAACACGGCTACCCCCTGATACTTAGTGTCTATTAGTAGCTCATTTGCATATAACGCCACTGATGTTTGCAGCATTTCATAGATACAGCCGGCCAAAATTACAGTGACTGGTGCTTTTCAGAAACGAGGCTAAAATTAGCTCAGTTTAGAGAAATACAGCAGCTGCATTTAAAGAATAGCTGGAGGCAATATTTTGCTTTCTGCCATAGCGTGGAGCTATGGTTACCCCATATGAAGTATTCATTTGTTTCATCCGCTCCAGCATAGCTGTGTCATGCTGCTGTAAGTGACAAGAAGGTGGCAGTCAAGCTCCCTTTTGAACACTGCTGAAGGGGGAGGGGAGAAGCCAGTTAGCAAGTTATTCAGCATCCCCTGAATGTGCCCTTTGATCCATGCCATGCCAGGATTGCTGTGGGATTACTGTATTGGGGGAGTAACACATGATGCTTTCCCAAGGCTCTTCACTAGACAGCCTGCGGCAGAGACCTTGTGAAATGTGCACGAGCCATAAGCGTCCAAGTGATACAGTGGACATAAAGAAGTCTTATTGACCGTGGGTCCCCTCCCCCGCTAATATTCTGCCTTCGTGAGGGAAGGAAGCCGGGATGGCGGATGGTCATGCAAATCAAGGAGTATTCCTTGGGCAAGCATTTTCTGACATGCTTTGGCCAACGCCCAAAGTAGAGCTGTGTGACAAAGCTTGTACGTCACCAACATGTGCCGATCACCGTCCCGTAGGAGTGACAGCACAGCCTATGGAATTTTATAGAAATCACTGTTTTTCAGTGGAAACAAGGAGACAGGAGTTAGTGATGATCTTCTTTAAACTTCCCCTCAACTATATTTATTTCATTTCCCTTGAATTTGGGAAATACAAGTGCATAGATAAACAAATACGCAATTAACCAAGTGAATCAGATCAAAATTTGCTACACCTCTGTAGAGGTCTCAGAAGGCTCTGTTTAGTTTAGCTCCATCAGTTCCTAAAGCAAATCTCTCTCTGCCTCCTATGGGAAGGGGGCACCCTGGATGGACTCATGAGGCCTTCTACAGGACCCAGGAAAGCTACGGCCATTTCCGCTGTCCAGGGAGAAGAGAGCTGTGAAGGGACACCGTGGAGCTGAGGTGAGCAGGTCAGGAAGGTGGCCAGTTGACGTACAAATAACATGGGGGTTGGTGGGTCCTGTAGCCCAAAGCAACACAAAGATAGGAGCAGTAGGTTGCATCCACCAATGTACCACCCACCATGGAATGGTTTTGCTACTGTTACGACTTAAGCCCTGTCCTCTCTGAGCGTGCAGTAGAGCCCTTTCGCTGAATCAAGTATTAGTTTAGATATCTAAACTACCAAGAAAACGATGCAAAACCTCTGGATGCATTCATCCCACATCTCAACTCAGTGCGAGTTCTGTAGGGGATGGTTTTGCTACAACTGAAATGTGCTGCCACACCAAAGATTTCAGCCCTAATGATAGAGTTGTATTTAGTTCCTGTAACCATAAGCAACTAATACTTCCAGCAAAAATTGAATCCCACACTTAGAATGTGCATTACTTTATTAGACAAGGACTTGCTCAACACAAGGCTTTGTTTTATTCTAACAGCCAGTGACTCGGCAGCATTTGTCTGCTTTTTCCAGTTAAGTAGCTAAGGATATTCCGATAGCAATGAGGAGGTGAATCTGGAGGCTACAAAAGTAGGTGGAACTTGGTAAATTGTTACCCAAATTTTCACTTTCTCTTCTTATGGCTGAGCGTACGATGCTTCAAAATGTCAGAGTCTGAAGGACAATATTTTTAGCCCTCTTAGGTATTCCATCATCAGGTTTATCTATTAATGCTTTTAGGGTTAGAATTAACCAGTGATGCCCAAAGCACAATAATGTCTTAATAATGTAAGTGCCGTGAGTCAGGGGAAGATCAAAGGGATATGACACGAGACTGGACAAAGGTGTTTATGTTGCATGAATAGATTGAGTGTATTGTGCAAGAGCCTGATTTATTCGAGTGGCAAAGCTATCGTTCATTTTAACAGGAACAGCAACAGACCATATAGACCTAATCCACTGCCCCCTGGAATAACTAGAGGACTCCTACTAGTGGGCAGTAGATCAGGCAGTAAAGCCCAAATCCTCAGAGGCACCTAACTCCCATTGTTTTCAATAGGCGTTAGGTGCCTAAATACCTCTGAGAACCTGGGCCTTAGTGAATTAAAATGTTTTTAGGGTTAAAATCCCATTGAATACAAAGTCCAGATCACTTGCTTTCCCATTGGAATGACATCTATTCTCAAATACTTACAATCCTCCTTGTTCTATCATTTATGGGTATGAGCTTTAAAAATATCAGGCCAGTTCTTCCCATGGTATAAATAAATGTGCATGGGTTCATTGAAGTTAATGGAGTGACATCAGTTTACAGTAGCAGAGGATCTGGTCGCTAGTTTTAATTAACTCTGAATAATACAATGAACGTTAAGTTATGGAGATAGATGCTAAACAATTATCTTTTCATAACCTTGAATCAAGTCTCGGCAGAAATCAGTATCACAAATCCTGCAGCTACTTTCACGTGAGTTTAATAGGTCTGTGCTTTCAGGTTATTTTACATCATGAGAACCAGTGTTACACGTTAATAAATCTCCTCTGCTACAAACACGCGACACTCAGTGACTTCGAAGGTAGTGGCATGCTCATGAATGAGGGTAGAATTTGGCTATTTACAATGAATGCATTTTTTTCCTTCTTAACCACATGTACTCTCAACTCCCTGTTTAAATATTTATCTTCAAAGAGAAAAAAATGATTCTATTAAAATTGTTTATTAAAATGCAACATTTTAAGACAAATTACGTTTTTTTTAAACTTGCCAACATCATCTAATCAGGCATTCCACAGAAAAGCAATAGAAAGGTTTAGTTCTATGTTGATTAACCTCTTGTTCTATCTTTTATCCATCTGACGTACTCTGATACTTTGGTGTAGATACCATATTTGCCGTCCTTTGCACACTCTTCCCCCCAGCTGGTTATTCCAGTTAGAAACCAGGTACCTTCTATTTCTGTGGTATGAGGGCCCCCGCTGTCCCCTTCACACGTATCTTTAGCCTCTGAATGGTAACCCGCACAGAACATATTCTGTAAGATAGAAAACCTGCTGCTTCTCATGCACGTTGCACGGTCAACGAATGGGACTTTCAGAACCTGTAGGACTGTGGCCACCCTTCCCCGGAACAGCTGGCTCCCCCAGCCACTCACGGTGCCAGTTCCATGTTTGACGAGGCTGTTGGTGAATTCCTTGCTGGCGATGCAAATGGGGGTGACGTAGCTGTTGAACTCTAGCGGGGTCCCAAGCACTAGCAGTGCTATGTCATTATGGTACTTCTTTTGGCTGGCATTATAGGTGGGATGAGGAAAGATGTTCACCACTTGGCGATATTGCTCGGTACCGTCATTGACTTCCGTGTTGTGTTCCCCTGGTGAAATAAACGTGGTGCTTTTTACAATTACAAGCAACCTGTGGGTGACTAAATACACTATCAGGGTTAGTAACTACACATACAACTGATACTTTTAGTGTCACTAAGGCTCAGCTGGGAACCAAAATGTCATAAGTTCAAATCCCACCCTGGGAATTGGCTCAGACCCAGTGGCGATAGTGCACTGCACTATGAGGCGATACTAGTTCTGCCATCTGTTGGATGAGACAAGGTTCACTGTGCGTGTTACTGTATAATCTATTTGTTGCTATGTGTTTGTGTCACTGCAGTCTATTAACAGATCTCACTAAGGCCCTAATCCTGCAAAGGGAGAGGTTGGCAAAAACTTGCCAACTGCAGAACTGAGGCCAAAGTGTGTGATGATCTCCTCATCTAGGGTCTGATCCTGCCCCCTTTTGAAAGTGACTTCACTGGAAGCAGGATCAGATCCCCTAGTGTCTGCCCTACAAGGAGTAGGAAACCAAATACCAGTGATAGCTCGTAAGTAGTTTCCTTATGCTATGTGAGAGAGTCCCGTGCTGCAGAGCAGGTTATGAGTTAAGTCCCTTATGGTGCAAAAGTAACCCATTGATGAGTGTGTGCTATAGGCTCCCTTCTGTGCTGATCCCGGGAGGCGATGAATTGGTACAGTCCTCAAATCCAGAGCCTTGGCTCTTTTCTTCAAGCTGCAGCAGCTCATACTTTTAGCTCTAGAGGTGCCTGATGCGATGACCACTCTCTTGAGGTGACAGACCAGGGACTGCAATGAGCTGCTATGGTCTGAGATAATGCTCTATAGCTGAGGGCTCTAACAACTCATATCCTTTGTGGAACCTGCAACACACACGCACCAGTGGGTTACACATACATCAAGTTTAGCTGACCACGTTGAATGATGTATCAGACCAGAGACGGTGGCCGCCCAGCTAAAGATCCAATAGTACTGTGTTAAAAAACACACACAAAAAACCCCCCAAACCAGTTGGGGGTAACCCTGGCCTCATAGCCAAAATGTTCGGTTGGGAAATAGGGGGTGGTGATCAAAGTTTTGTAGTGGTTGGGATAACAGAAGTTTGGCGATTCTTTGCAGAGTTGTAAGGAGGAGCGTTGTCCTTGGATATTACAAAGTCTCCCGAACCAAGAATATATTTTAAAACAGACCCCTTATTAGCAAACAATACTCCAGACCCACAGCAACCAGCAGCCATTCTGTATCTTTGCCAGAAGGACCGCGCCCCCCATAGAGTTAGATGCAGGTAGTTGTTGCCAGCAACTGGAATATTAGGCCCTACAAAGCAAGTAGATGCAAAGTCTCTGTTCCAAAGCCCGTCTTTCCCAGCGCCTGCAGATCCCCCTCCCCCAGCTTCCTACACTTTCCTCTGCTGAGGATAAAAATCAACTGCAGGCAGTTTGCTGTTTAGGGCTATTGCAGCTGATTTTTTGGCAGGCTTATCCCTTCCTTAAAAGGTTTTTCTAGACAAAAAAGGGGGAATTTGTCAAGACTTCAGGTGTTTCGAGGCTGCACCGCATTAAGATTTATCAGAGAAGTCCTTTCCTTCCCAAAGGAAAGTCGACCTGCTCAGGCAGCTTGCTAAGTAGCTCTGCAAGGAAACCAGAAGCAAAATCACTTCCCCCCCTACTGTGACCAACATCCTAAATCTGCAGGTAACTAGGGTGGGATGGAGGGGAATCCTGAGACCTGCTCAATAGCTTGTCACAAGCCACCCACTTCTCTTTTCTGTGGCCCAAAGTGGGTCGGGAACGTTTAGCCTCTGCCTCAATCTTCCTACGAGCTTTGCTGCAGTCTCTAGAATCTGAGCTGTTCTGTCTGTTGTATTCGCAGTGCTTCTGCTTTTAACAGTTTATTGGCTTGCTGCTGAACGTGCCACGAGAGAGCCTGAAGTCAGACCATCAGTTAGCTCTCTGTGTTCTTGTTAATGGTATTGTCTGACTGGCAGCTTTGCTCATTACACTGTTTCTGAGCCACCCTCATTGTGTGTGTGTGTGGGGGGGGGTGTTTTCAGTGCATTAGGATATGAGATATAAATGAGGGAGTAGGGATGTCTTTTCAGATGACATTACTAAGCTGTAAAAATAAGACACATATGGGGGAGACTTTGAGGGGGTTTTTTTCCTATTGTTTTTTCTTATTGATATTGCTGCATAATTGTTGCGGGACAGCCTGAATATATGCCCTATGTGGGGGGTAATTTTAACGCCTTTATTTTTGTTTGCTAAATATTTCAAGGGGGGCGCTATTGTGCTATATTTAAAGCTAGGTTTTTGGCATGGATGGAGGGGAAAGTGCAAGGTGCTTGATGTGAAAACATCAAGTCACTGTGAAAACCTGCAACCCCAGATTTTTTTCCCTCTTTACTTGGTACCTGTCAATAAAATCCACTCCAGTAAAACCCAGCTGTGCTCCTGAACAATCATCCTCTATCCCAGTCGGAGGGGTGTGAAACATTTGTGATGAAATTAGAACTGGATGAACTTGCAAGAAAATGCAAACCCAGAAACAGACCCATTTCCAAGCAAAAAATGGGCCCTTCAAACGTGAAACTGTTTCCGCTGTATGAAGAGCAGAAGTTGTGTATTCACAGTTTAACAGATACGCTCTATCACCCTTGTGAACTTTCAGGGAGGCAAAACTGGTTGAAAGTAAATGGTAGAAAATGTGGTACTCAACCTTCTGCAGACCCTGATTCTGTGCAGGTGCAGCCTGTACTGGCATGGAGCTCTGCTGAAATCAGTCCCAGGGGCTTTTTGTCTTAAGCCTTTTTGACAATCCCACTCTTAATGTCTGAGTTGGTCCAAATTCAGTGACAATTATAAATATACCCAGATCACCTAACTTTTAGTCTGGGTGTGTTGCACGTTTCAATTGAATCTGTTGTTATTGGCGGCTGCTACTAACTAGATTTGTGTCCCATGTGCTCAGCAGTTATAATATGAAATAGACACTTCATAAACAACTTGAGGAAACTGACTTGTGAACCATCACCTTTTTACCCTTGCCAAATCCCTTGCCTTAGTTATGGGGCCCTGCGCTGAATTCTCTTGAGGTTTCCCATAGGCAATCAATAAAAGCTGAGTAGCTGGCAGGGACCGGGACAGCGGGTTGAGGGGGGAAATAGCATTGGTAAAGATGCAATGAAGTCATTTTGTGGATGTGTCAGTTTTGGCCTGTCTACACCTCACAGTTCCTCACATACAAGTTCAGTTCTCTACTTCAGTCCATAATTTCTACTTTCTACAGAATTTCAGTCTTTACAGGATCCATTTCTGCTTCTGCTGCAGGATCATTTGGATCATTGAGCCCTCAATTAACTTTCAGATCTGTGCGACGTTTGGCCAATGAACAGTTATTTTTATGAAAGTTTAAGGCCTGACAACCATGGAAGCAGAAATGCAGTTTTTAGCCGCCGGCAAGACTCTAGTTGGTCAATGCATTTGGAGCTGTGCGGCACACTGCCACCGATAGTCCTGTATTAGTCCCATCCGCTTTATAGCCACAAACGCGGATATCCGCAAAGCATTTGTGTGGATGAGACGTGCATACAGATTTTGTATCCACGCAGGGCTCTATTTGTCAGGTATTTCATGTTTTGTGTCAGCTAAGGCTTCTGAGGGGAGACTTGTCATATTCTGAGTGGTGGTTTTATGGCTTTTTGTTTCACTAAAGTGAGACCCAAAAACTCCTCCCTTTTAGGCCCTGGTTGTTGGGAGCCATGATCCTGGAGACAACACTAAAGCCACCTGAGCTTACTCTTCTAATTTACTATGGGCCAGATTTTCAGTTGGCGTAAACTGCTATAGCTCCATTGAAGTCAGTTGACTTTAATGGAGCTAAGCCAATTTATACTAGCTAAGGACCTGGCCCTACATCTTTGTTTTCTATAGTCAGTGGACACCTTAAAGCCTGTTACATTACAACTCTAGCTGTACCATGGCACAGTTGTCTGGCCTGGACAGAGGCATCCATGTTCTAATACAGTTTGTACGTACAGCTGGAGTGGGATAATGTGGCTATGAGACTGTAACACAACTCTTCTTCCCTTCCTGCCAAAAAACATGTTGTCCCATCAACCTAACAAACAAACCCTGCTGGAATATGGATGCCAGTCACAGGTCTAGGGGAAGCTTTGCCATGATAAACATGTTCATAAACTGGATAGCGCCAATTTTATTTAGCATGCCTAACTGAATATCCACTAATGCATTCAGACTTCCTTTTGCTTACCTGCCACGACAGTAATCTGTGCGCCAGGCTCAATGCAGTGCGCTGCTGTTACGATCCATTTTTCATTGACAATAGACCCTCCGCAGAATCCTACTCCATTACTATTCTGCAAATGAACCTACAGAGAAAGAAATCCAAGCCTTGCGTCCCACACAAACCAGTAATGAAGAGAAATCAAACATCATAGGTATATTAAGGGAGCGGACAAAGGGTGAGGAACAGCCACTGCTAAATGGTACATGCAAAATTGACACTGTGAAAGCAACCACCCACTTTCCCTCATGCTCAAAGACAATTTCTGAGGAGTTCCTGAGCATCCTTCCTCCCCTCTTGAGGTATTCCTGTCCCGTCCTGCTGGTTTGACCACATTTCACAGGACAACCTTACCAATGGCTAAATACCATCTCCCATCCCTCCTCTGGCTAGGTCATGACAAGGGGAAACCAATCTAACACAACGTGAAGTTCAACTCCCCTCACAGTCATTCCAGACAGACTCCTGAACAGGTTATGTTGGCCACCAGTGAGAACAGTGGCAAGGGACCAGCTCCTCTGCTATCTTAAGGCAGCTAGGTGCTGCGCCAGTGGTAGCCAGGGGACACAGGCCTACATGTTTTACATTCCAAAACTTCATTTCAAATTAAATATGCAAACTTATTGGGCACAATTAATTTAGAAGAGGGATTTCCCAACCATGTTGTTCCTTAAATACCACACGATCGCTACTAGAGATCAGTTTCCTTCTGAAAGTGTACCTGCTGCCTCTTTAGCCCCGAGAAGCAGAATTTTAAGCATGAGAGATCAATACTTATGACTAAGAGAAAGAAGCCTACATACTACAAGAGGTTTGCACCGAACAGGATCTGCTCTACAATTAAAATTATTTGCTACTGATTTGAGATGTGACCCAAACTAATCTCCAGATCCAACTGTCCCCAAGATCTGAGACAGTTTAGATGAAGGTCTGAATTCTGTGTCTTGGGCCCATGTCCATTAGCAATGTCTTAGATTTCAAGTGACGTTAGAGGCCTTCTCCAACATTAATCAGGCTGTTTGTGCCAGTCCATGACGGAAGTTACAGCACCATAAATTCTTGCCCAGAGCTGGTGTAGTGGTGCATGTTGTTAGTTGTTCTGGGCTACCTTTTCCCTGTGTCCTTGTCTGTCTCAAGTAGACCAGCCCAGGTGTGGGGTTTTCTGCCCGAAGTTATCCATTGCAGCCACTAGAGAGGCTTCTCCTTCAGCTGCCAGGAGCGCCGCCTTTCTTGTGCTCTCCGGCTATCTTCCTGCACGGAGTGATTCGCTCACTCTTTAGAAACCATCCCTCAACAAGAACTCCACACAGAAACGTCTGAAGGTGTTGGAGAGAAGAGAATATTGACCAGAGAAAGCTTGGGGTGGTGGGGGAGGGGGAGGAGGGAAGAGGTGGAGGAGAGAGACAAAGGGGGAGAAAAATAGGTGGATCCAGAAGGCAACTCCACACTTGAGAGGGTGGGGAAGAATGCCCCAAGGAGTAAATGGAATGGGGACACAGAAGGGGGAGATAGCTTGTAAAGAACCCAAATGGAGTACCGGACTACTCAGAAACACATTACAGGAGGTAGCAGACCTTCTGACCATTGCCAACTCTTCCAGGGTAGCAGGTCTACTAGCTACTTCCCCATGTGATGGTGATAAAAACTGGGAACGGGGAGGCACCCATGTTTAGGGTGGCAGAAGAGTCGCATGGCTTGGTAAAGGCCTCTCTAGAGTTGGATAAGCATCAGAATTTGAAGGGGTTTTTCCAGTCCTGTGTGGTTTCCCCCTTACTCTTTTTAAAGGTGTATCCTACCGTGGTGTCTCCTGTGTATGATTTTATGTCACTGAGATGAATCATTGTGTAGTGGTGTATCATCACCGTGCAACATATGGAGCTGGAGAATGTAGGGCTTTGAGCATCTCTGGGCTGGTAGTCAGAGCAAGACTGCAAGCTTGGTCATTCCTGGAGACGATGGGTCTGTTTTTTTCCCTTGATTGCACCTAAATGGCCCTGACATCTGTCAATTTTGGATTCCAATGAAGAGCCTAGTGTCAGCTTGTTTGTGACCATCTATGCTCACATCAACACAATTGTTTTGCTGTCATCCTTAAGAGGTAAGGCAAAGGGTCACTTCTGCCTGCTGCTAACCTTCTAACTTAAACCCCCTTCACTTCTCGGGTTCTTCAGCAAAGCTGTCTCTGCCTCTTACTGAGCTCTCTTTTTCGCTCCCTGGCCTCCTAGAAACACCTTCTTAAGAATGTCATTCTTCCTCTGTTTGAGACAGGATTAAAATACCTCCACTTGATCTGTCTGAGTGAAGATTTTATATCCCGTTTTCTGCAGCATCTAGTCATTGGTCTTGCAATTGATACCGGCGGTGCTGGGGCTCAAGATATCAAAGTTTGTACCTCATACTGATTTTATTATTTCACTGTTTAGCTCTCTCAGCCATCGCTGGATGCATCAACCTCATCAAAGCCAGGATAACCGTGGAAGTCTTTGAAAAAGGTTCCATTTAGTAACAGTTTCTTCTGCACCTCTCTTCTGTTGCTCCTTGTTTTTACAACTGTTTACACAGCAGTTGGTGGGTGGAGTTTTATTTGCATTTCCCTGGTCCAGACGTCACAATATTTCTGTTTTATTACATCCCTGTTGGTTTGGATGAGATGGTTGTGATGTCACTGTGATGTTGCAGTCTATATGATTTTATGAAAGTATTCTGATGAGTGTGAATATAATGGAACTAAAATATGCTTCATGCAAAAGGTCTCTTGTAAGGTATCATTACAAAGCTTATAATCTACTGAGTGTGGTCATCCTATTTGTATAAATGTATCACTCTTGTATCTGAAACTAGAACTATGAAATATAACTCTGAAGGCCTATTGTAATTATGCAAAGTGTGGGCCATTAATGGTGGTTTGGAATCTTGATGGCTCCCATCAACCAGGACAATTGACTGTGGATGGCTCTGTTGGCAGGCAGGCCTTCCTGTGAGTCAGGCTGGGAGGAATGAAGGCTTGGGGTCTAAAAAGTGACATGTGATCATGTCACCTGAACTGGAATCCATCTTTAACCTGGTGTTTTTCCATTGAGAAGGAGGGTGGGAACCCAGAGGGACAAAGGATTCCCGCCTTATGCAAAAGATATATAAGTGGGTGGAACAGAACAAATTGGGCGGCCATCATGAGAAATCCCCTACCTACCACCTGAGCTGGAACAAGGGCTGTACCAGGGAAAGGATTGTGCTCAGACTAGGAAGGCATCCAGTCTGTGAAAGAAAGTTATTGAAACATCTTTGAGGGTGAGATTTTATCTGTATTCAGTTTACTTGGAACCACTTACATCTTACTTTCTGTATTTAATAAAATCACTTTTTACTTATTAATTAACCCAGAGTATGTATTAATACCTGGGGGGGGGGGCAAACAGCTGTGCATCACTCTCTCTCAATGTTATAGAGGGTGAACAATTTATGAGTTTACCCTGCATACGCTTTCTACAGGGTAAAACGGATTTATTTGGGGTTTGGACCCCATTGGGAGTTGGGCATCTGAGTGTTAAAGACAAGAACACTTCTTAAGTGGCTTTCAGTTAAGTCTGCAGCTTTGGGGCATGTGGTTCAGACCCTTGGTCTGGGTTGGAGCAGACGGGCGTGTGGCTCAACAAGACAAGGTGCTGGAGTCCCAAGCTGGCAGGGAAAGCAGGGGCAGAAGTAGTCTTGGCACATCAGTTGGCAGCCCCCAGGGGGTTTCTGTGATCCAACCTGTCACAGTCACAATATCTGTTTGTGACTTCTGGTGAGGAATAAGCAGATGAGACTCCTTCAAATATATATAGGACCAGTTTATCTGTTGATGTTAATTATCATAGCTTCATTGAAGCCAGTGGAAGTGCACTGACTTACACTCACTGAGGATCTGGCCCAATCTGTGTTCTCATATAGGTGTTCCATGGTAAGAGAGGGTGAGTAAAGAGCATATTTATATGATGCCATATGTGTGCATAGCACTCGCCAGGCAAAATGAAGGTCTCGGACCCAAATCTAAGACCCAATCTTGCAAGTGTTGGCAGATCCTTCTGGAGCCCCCTCAAGTCAGTGGGTTTCCGCCTGGGTGCAGGGGTCTGCCCTTGTGGCTCAGACTGCAGGATCAGAACCTTAAATTGTAAATTCTGATTCATTCAGTGACAATATCATGAAAAGCGGCCCACAGTTTAGTCTGAAGTTTTAAAACATGGCTCTGTCTCTTCTTCATTGTGAAGTTGTGCCCCAAAATGTCAACATGTCCCCATAAGTTTTGTTTGATTGGAGAAGTCTTCCCCTTTGGCTGCTTGCAGTGAAGTGCTTTGCGCCAGGGCCGGCTCCAGGCACCAGGCACCCAAGCACATGCTTGGGGCGGCACCTGGTAAGGGGCAGCGGGGGGAGCGTGGCGCGGCATTCCGCGGGGGGGGGGGGGTCCGGCGGCACGGGGGGGGGGGGCTCGGAGGGGGCGGCGCTTTTTTTTGGTGCTTGGGGCAGCAAAAAAGCTAGAGCCGGCCCTGCTTGGCGCGCTCATGTATTATTCTGCCAGCAGCCAAAATTGGCTTGATTGTCCCATTTGGACAAAGATGCAGTCACTCTGTCTCCTAGCAAGTTCCCAGTGTGGCCCTGAACTGGGCAAAGTATGTTGCTACAGCATAGATAATGTACATGGGCCAAAAGACTCTGAGATTTGAAGTGTGAGACACTGGCTTCAAAGAGCATATAGAAGAAATTCTGCTGTGTACAAAATGACATGAGAGCAATCAAGTTTAGCAGGATAACAAACAGGAATCAAACATCCAGTACCTGCCAAGGAACTTCACCTTTCCCGCTTTCCACTCCACCAACGACTCGTGTAACTTGCTTAATGATGGGTGTGATTTGTGTGGTATTGTCTGTTGCTTCGTCGTGATCATCGGTAGAATTGTAGTACCACTTGTCAAAGGTGTTTATGGCTCGGGTGTTCTTGCTTTTGGCTTCAGGAGCTGTAATCCTCCCACATGGAAACGGCACTGTGAGAAGAATGCAGATTCATAAGGTAGCACTTCAGCTGGCCATGCATCATATTAAGTGTTATTACAAACAAAGTGGCAAAACTGGAGCTAAATGTTTCACGCATCTCATCGGCAGGATGATGAAGGAGCTCCAGGGGAGTGGGCTGATTTAAGTGGTTCATGTTTGTTTGAATTAATTTATGGTGATGTAAGTAGCTCTCATAGTCAAATAAACACAACAATAAACTCCATCCAAAGGTCAGAAATAGGAGCTCCTTGGTAGTGCAAGCACAAAGTTTTACCAGGTTTTAGAAATCAATTTTGAGGGACTTTAAAATGGAAAAAAAGCCCTGTATATATGTGCACATGGGGATGTGATTAACTCAGGCCTTTATTCAGCATGGTACTGGCATATGCCTAACTTTAAGCATCAGAATAGTTCCATTGACCCAAGGGGTCTACTTGCATGGTTAAAGTTAGCATGTGCTGAAGAATCTGGCTGAATTGGGGCCTCACATGGCATAACTCTGTTGTAAAGTCCTTGTCATCGAACCAGCAGTTTTATTAAGAGACTTCTAGGGGCTTGGAATTGTGTTGCACGGAAAGGATGTCACGGGGTGGGGCCAGAAATGAGGGGTTCAGCGTGTGGGAGGGGGCTTCAGGCTGGAGCTAAGAGTTTCGGAGTGCAGGGGGGTGCTTTGGGCTGGGACAGGGGGTTGGGGTGCGGGGTGTGTGAGAGGGCTCTGGGCTGCGGGGGCTGGCTCAGGGTGGTGCTGGGGATGAGGAGCTTGGGGTGTAGGAGGGTGCTCTAGGCTAGGGCCGAGGCGGTTGGAGGACAGGAGGGGATTCAAGGCTGGGGCAGTAGGTTGGAGGGCTGGGGGGTGAGAGCTCCAGCTGGGGATGGGCTCGGGGGTGGGGCTGGGGATGAGGGGTTTGGGGTGCAGGAGGGGGCTCTGGGCTCGTATAGAGGGGTTCGGAGGGCAGGAGGGGGATCAGGGCTGAGGCAAAGGGTTGGGGCATGGGAGGGGGCAAAGGGGCAGGCTCTGGGTGGAGCTTACCTCAAGCATCTCCCAGAAGCAGCAGCATGTCCCCACTCCGGCTCCTACACGGAGGCGCAGCCAGGCGGCTCTGCACACTGCCCTGTCTGCAGGCGCCACCCTCGCAGTTCCCATTGCCCACGGTTCCCGGCCAATGGGAGATGCAGAGCTGGGGCTTGGGGCAGGGGGCAGTGTGGAGAGCCCCTTGGTTGCCCCTACACGTAGGAGCCAGAGGAGGGACATGCTGCTGCTTCCAGGAGCCGCGTGGAGCCATGGCAGGCAGCGAGCCTGCCTTAGCCCCACTGCGCTGCCGACCAGACTTTTAACAGCCTGGTCAGAATTCTTTTAGCAAAGATCCTATCAGTTATACCTGTGCAAATTAGCTTGAAAACAATAGGGCCACAGGGAAACGGCTGATTTTGTTCGGCAAAACCTCTATCACTGATTGCGATGCAGAAGAAGGAAGCTTATTTTCTTCTGTGGTGTTCAGCTTGCTTACCAAAATGACGGCTGTACATGTGCCTGAGAGATTCATGGTAGGCACGTTGCAATAAATCAAACACTTAAAAAGGTATTGAGGAGTTTGGGAAAGCCTACTGGGTGGCTTGGAACATCAGAATTAGAAACCAAGAAAATCAACTCTCCTGTTGCACATCTAGAGAGAGAGATTTCTCCCACTGCGCTTGCTTATTATAACTGACATTTCTATAGCAACTAACTACAGTGCAGTATAAATACAGCATGTGTCTGAGCTAGAAGAGCATGGAAATTATACATGCATGTGTAAATATTTTACAACCGATGAAGGTGAAAAGACTATTAAAAAGCTGTTGATAGATTAGTAAACGCATTTTAGAGTTTTGAAAAACAAGTTGGCATTTCTAAGCACTTTAAATGCAGATAGTTAACTGTTATTTTCAATGGCCACATCTCACTTACTTTATATGAGGTCATATCTTTTA